>NW_016168343.1:0-19478 GCF_001687245.7 Rhagoletis zephyria | reverse complement strand
CTAATAAACTAGCAAATTAAAAAAATAAATAACTATAAACTTACGAGATGTGAAAGAATTGCAAAACTCGTTAAATTAATTTGTATTTTTGAACAAAATATGTAGTAGCTACTTACAAGAAGTTTAATTATAAAAGAAAGTGGTAGATCGTCCTTGGCGTTTGCACCAGTCTGCCAATAAATCACATACTTAANATTGTGATTGAAGAAAAATTGTCAACAAAACTAAAATTTTTTCTTGTGCTGACAAATTACTACAAGCCTCTTTCTATTACATTTTTTTGTTTTATCGCTTACGAGCTTTTCTCTAACTTTTTGGCGATACAAGAATCCCTCGTAAAATATAATGTTCGTAAAATGTACGTTTTCTTGTTGTCTGGATAAGCGAAATTTTTTTCAAAACTTTATTTTTGATGCAGAAATGTTCTTAGGGCGGCTAGATGTTCTCTCGTCGTACAAAGATCACACTCTATAAGTCACTAATCAAGCCTGTGCTGGTGTATGACATCTGATGAAGCGGCTCTTGGAGTTTTCGAGAGGAAAATTCTGCGAAAGGTTTATGGAGCTTTGCGCGTTGGCGATGGCGCATACCGCCGACGACTTCGCGATTTAACGATGAGCTGTATGAGCTTTACAATGATATAGACATAGTGCAGTGAATCAAAATTCAGCGGATCCGCTGGCCTGGCCATGTCGTTCGAATGGACAGAAACGCTTCTGCTTTGAAAGTATTCAACGCGGGCCGCGATGCTGGAAAGACCAGGTGGATAAGTACTTGGCTTCACTTGGCATTTCCAATTGGCGTTAGTTAGCACAGAAGAGAAATGACTGGCGTGCTTTTTTGCACTCAGCCAAAATCGCTGAGGCGGTTACAGCACCAAAAAAAGAAAAAGAAGAGCATTTATACATTTAATTTTATGTAACATTGGAAGCGTGCTACTAAAATCTTATTAATATTTTTGGAAGAAAATTCAACTTTAAGGAGTTTTGGACTATCCCGAAGAGTATTTGATTTGAATATTTTGAGAATTTAATTAAAACATAG
Source organism: Rhagoletis zephyria (assembly GCF_001687245.7). Lineage (NCBI taxonomy): Eukaryota > Metazoa > Arthropoda > Insecta > Diptera > Tephritidae > Rhagoletis > Rhagoletis zephyria. The sequence goes on along the minus strand of NW_016168343.1, from coordinate 18,434 downwards.
ACCATTTTATAAAATTCCAGTGACACGCAAGTGGTGGTAATTTACTGTACAAAAAAAACGTGAAAGTCATGTAAATTACTAAGAAAAGCGCATAGCATGGAAATTTAAAAATCATTTCATCACGTAAAAATGCTAAAATTAAATTATCATGATTCTAAATATTTTTCCCGAGTGGTAAAAAAAGTGCAATATATTTTACATTTACAATGAAAGGAAGTAAGTGTCTTGTACAATATATTGTTCAAACGTCCGCAAAGGTTGCAGTTGAAAACGCAATTAGGATGGTTTTTGGCCGTGGGTTTTCAAGAGTTCGTGTCCTGTTGTTGCAGTAATGGGTAGGATTTTGATTTCTTGATCTACTGAGGACAGAAAAACCGGGAAGGTTTATTAAAACGGGTAATTTGCATTTTATATTGTAATCGTATCATGGAGAAAATTTAAATTTTTTAATGCGAATCTTAACGAAAGATACTTAAAAAGATATAAAATATTCAATACATACATATCTGAAGTAAAATAAATTACTTTGTACTTACATAAGTTCATTTTCAATAATATTAAAATTTTATTCCGTCAAACTTAGTGAAATATTTATTGAGTTTTCTTGAGTGCTTTTACTCCTTTGCGGACCTTTTGAACAAATGAGGTACCCATCCAAAACAACTTTTGAATATTTCTTGTTTGCTTTTGTTGTTATGAGACTCGGTGAACCTTGTAATTAAGCGGACAAATTTTTATATTCGTTAGGGACGAATTTGACCGGAGAGGGTTAAAAAGACTCCTTCGAATCGACGATCATTAGTAGTACTAATGTATGTAAATATGGTTAGTATTATAGAGTTAAGGAGGTCAAGCGCAATGTGTACAACAAATTTGGTACAGATTGCTCAAGTTGTTATTCGAGTTACACATAAGTATATACATATTTGATATTAGTGGGCTGTGCCACGACCATTATTTCAAAAATTTTATAAGAAACCAATTTTTTGCAAGATACATACTGTAAATATATACATATATAACCAAACAAATTTATATAAAATGCATACGCACTTGACAAAATCTATTAACTTTTGTTGTACTAAGTTTTACAATAAATAACGATACATAACGCACAGCAAATGCTTCTGTTTATTTGCAACAGAGAAAGAAAGAGAAAGTGTCTCCAACAGGTTTTCCAGTAAAAGCTGATGTAAATATGTACATACATACATGTGTGTGCATATAAATATTAAATGCGAGCACATATTTGTGTACATGCACATACATACACATACATACATATGAAGATATTAACATTCGACTTGAAAATACATCGTCGACTCAGTCAACTTCGAATGCAGAAAAATGTCACTTCAGACATAAAACACATAAAATATATGTATGTATGTATACGAGGGCGGGTCAATTTTCTTTGACTATGCTCGTATAATACAGGAGAATTCTACGTGCAATCCGAAGCAAATTTGCTGAAGAAACCATTGGTCTAGAATCAATTTCACTGAGGCAAAAATGTCGGCCCAAAAATAAGAACAAACTAACGCGATTTAAGTATGTGGAATCTAAATATTTTATTCTTCAAATAAGAATTTCGTACTCAAATCAAATATAATGCTTCTTTACTATGAGTGTTGATTGTATTTTTAGAAACATTATAAAGAAAAAAGATTGGGTTAGTTATCACAACCTTTCATACTTCGACTTATAATTTTAGATATATGTATGTATATGAACAATATTTTCACAAAGAGACGGGCGAAAAAATGAATAACATATACTTAATTTTGTAAGTTTGTATGATCTTAATTCCAGTTTTCGGCACTCAAATATATACTATATATATATTTCCAATCTTAGTCGGATTTTATGTTCGGAAATGCTAAGATCGAGTACGAAAAGCTTGATTCCTTCTCTGAGTGTTGGAGTTTGCCAGATTGCGAAAATATGTTTTGAAGAAAATGTCAAAATTTTCACTTTTGCGCCCTCTAGTGCAAGTTGTAGGGAAAACATAAGTGCAGAGATGGATTCCTCATACCAAAACATCCCTTATAGGATATTCTTATAAAAAATTTAAACACTAATTTACGACGCTACAGCAAAATGCTAAGAAGTCTATTTTCGAAATTTGGCAAACTCCAAATTGATTTTAGGCCTATGGTTTGTTCAGCAAATTTGCTTACAATTACACGTATAATCAATCTTTCTGAGCTATATGCGCATAGTCGAAAAAATCTCCCATATCTGCAAACTGACCCGCCCTAATGTTCACTCATACATACATATGTACACGAAGTAAATCACGAACATCTTTTTTATTTTCGTTTCTATTTTATATTGCTTCTTTTTGTTTATTTTACCAGCATCGATCCACTTTCAAGAATGTCAATGTTTTTTCTTTGTCTGCTCTCCTCTCTATCTTACCAAATTAACCATCATTTGTTGGCTTGTAAGCGTGTTGGACTTTTCTCATTTTATCTCATTTATAATGGTACAATTTAAGTTTACCCAATAAACTTTTACTTTCTTTGGCACACCTGTAGTAGTCCAATGGCCTATAGCCAGTGTATGTACATATATGTATGTATGCTGCCTACATAAGCCATTGACTTTGAGCCGAAAAATAATATCATTCAAAACGTACATACATACGTACATAGTATGTACATATGTATGTAACTACACTTTTTGTCTCTCTGTGAAAGTCATTTAGCTTTCTTTGCTGGCCCTTGGCGTAAATTAGTGCTTGATTAAATTAATAAAACTTGTTATTTGGCTCACAGTTTGTGTAAACGGAAGGTAATATATATCTGATTAATGTTTAGAAAATTAATTTTTATTGGCCGACGCCTTAATAAAAGATGCTTCTTCTTCCTCTTAATCTCTTACATGGCACTTCTAAGATAGCTGAAACTCTTTTTTAAGACAATTGAAAGACAGTAGGCCAGATAGTTTGAAAGATTTTGTTTATTCGGGCACGAATGTTTTACAAAAAAAGCTCCCTTGCCAACTTTCGTGGTGAAAAGCTCTTTTGACAAATGCTTTTGTATATTTGAAAGTTCAGAGGGCGAGTTATCGAGCACAGGATTTTTTTTAATAAAATTTTTGTAAAGTGCCATAATAATCTTTTTAAGAGATTGTGGTGAGTATCAACTTTTAATATTTATATATATATATATTTATGTATATATTTATGGTAGTGCTTGGCCGAGCTTCTTCTCCGATTTGTGATGTTTGCCTTGAGGTTGAGGAGTAGGTTGAGGTATACGCCAACTCCGAACGACGATTGTATTTTTATAAGAAGCTGTTTTTCTTGGTAGAAATACACTTTGTGGTTTTTCTTTAGTTTGTAACTGTACTCTTCGATCAATAAAACAACTCTTTGTCTTAATATAAATAGGCATCAGCTAAATTCAACCGATATTAATCCAAATATTTTGTCCCCTCTCCATTCGAATAATACTATAGGATAAGAGAAAATAGGCAACTCTAAAGTCTTGCGCTCACTTTGAACTTCTGGTAAATAATAGAAATTTTTTCATATGCATGCCAAAATATTGAAAGCGTTTCACTTTGCGGTAACGGTTTACAGCTTAATTTACAGGCCCATATATATACCTATCGTCGATGATAGACCAGTTGCAAAACCGCCTAAATCGTCGTTGTGGCAAAAATGAGATTTGGTAACCCTGAACTCCAGGCATCGAGATTTATGCACAAAAATCGTTAAATCGATATTAAAACAACAGATTTGTAAAATAAAAGCTACAGAAAATACCGCCTATCAAAACAATGCCTAAAAAAGAAAACCTGTTTTTTGGCTCTCCTGTAAAATTTGAGTGCCGTAAGATAGGCGGTTTTTTAAAAATATCGACGATATACATATGTAGATAGGCATTTCATATATATTTCCTGAACAACGATATGTATGTACATTAGGGTGGTAAAAAAATGCATGAAAAAATTGATTGCTCTATACCGAAAAATATACTCCTATTTTTTTAAAATCCAAATATACTTAGAGGTCGCTGAAAGCGCTCAAAGTTTTCCATGTATTTTATGTGGTGAAAAATCATTTTCGTTGAAATTGTAAAAAATTCATGAAAATCCATATTTTTCAATCGGAAAACTCTGTTTCTCTTCAGAAGATTCCCAATAACAATACCCAATTATTTATCTAACCATTTTTTTATAGTAATTATGCTTTATAGGTCCGCCAAAACCACAAGAAAAATCCAGACAATGCAATGGGGGGATAAATAAGGAATTTTAAGTATTAAAATAATGGTTAAATAAAAAATAGGGCAGTGTTATTGGAAGTTTCCTAAATAGAACCAGAAACCGATCGAAAAATATTAGGGGTATTCTCTGAGTCTTGCAAAGCCCTTGCATGGTGCACAGATTGCACGGATTGCACGGTTAAAACCGGTTTTCGTATGGGACAGCTTTGCAAACCGTGCAATCCGTGCACCGTGCAAGGGCTTTGCAAGACTCAGAGAATACCCCTATTTATTTTCAAGAATTGTATACCATTTCTACGAAAAGTTGTTTTTCCCATATAAAATACATGGAAAACTGAGCGCTTTGAGCGACCTCTAAAAATTTTTTTGATTTCAAAATAAAGAATAGGGGTATATTTTTTCGATATAGAAAACAATCCTAGGAGTTGAGGGCATTAAAATTCCGACTTTACTTATTTTGGACCACCCTAATGTACATACTTGTGTGCCATGTATAAATCTTAATTTCATTTTCTTAGTAGATATCAAATACAATTCGCTGCCAAAATATGTTGAAATTTCTAGCTTCATTCGCTTTAATGCCTGCAAAAACCGCAAGAGTTAAAAGTCGGTGCGATGAGCGCCGAGTGAAAAAAAAACATTCCTGGTCGATGACACCCTTTCCGCAGACGTGGTCACACATATGTACATTTGAGAGTGTAAGCATAACCTTTGTGTCAACACGAATTTTTCAAATTTCTTCCCAACACGAAACATACCCGAGTATCTACACGAAGTTTTTACGTTTATTGAGGACTGAAATGTACGATCTCTGGTCTGACGATAACAGGACGAAGACACTAGACCAGTTTAATACATTGATCAAGGGCAGAAGTATTTAGAATTGTACCAACCAATCCGGACCACAGGCCCATTGGCATACATGCAGATAGAAGGTGTTCCCATATAATAAAGCTTGCCGCAGCTGTCAACTCGAAAGTAGCGAAGAAAGTGTCCAGCAGTTCCATTGTGAATGTCCAGGGACCGAAAATAACAGTCAACAAAAGATTGTCGTAGAAGAAAGTTATCACTGTTCCTTTGATCCCAGCAAGAATGATAGAATACAAGATTGCACAAATCGAGCGGAGAGGAACTGAGTGTGACGTCACATTATTATGAGAATGAGAGTGTAAAGAATAATTTTCAAGAAGAAGAGGCAGAAGCGAATACGTGGTGGAAAATAGTGATGAAAAACTAGGTTGAATTGTGCCTACTCTTCAGCTTCTTAAATTTCAACGTACATTCGGTAAATCACATTATTTTAGGTACATTTGGAACGTAGTAAAATATTGTTTTATGTAAGTCTAAAAGTTGTTATGGTACAGAAGGAGGATGTGGTCTACCAACTATCAAAAATATATCCACATAAAAGTACATTTTTACTGTTTAGGTACATGTATCTACTTTAAGGTACAACTTTTCGGCAATAAGGTACAATATGAATATTTAATATTCATCACTAGTGCGAAAAAATAATAATGGGACTCCAGCGAAAGGGTGGATGCTATCAAATCGAGAAAGAGGGGATTAGCGTGCCGCGGAAGGTGCCACATTTGGTTCGCTGCATCGTGTGATCCCCGAACCTTTTGGCCAAGAATCCTGTAATCTTTTTGTTCTTCGATCTTTTTAGGAAAAACTCCGATAATAACTAAATAATCCGGACTTTTATTTTTTAAGTCCAGTAATAACAGTAAAATGTTAATAATAAAAGTCCTCTCCTAATAGTAAAAACCTCTTATCCAAATTAAACAAATCTGTTATAAAATGTAAAAGGACTGAAATAGCTTTCGAATAGAATAATCTAAACGAAAGTGGTAATAGGCGATAATTAAATTACATTTTAAATTAAAATAAGTAGTTGTTAATAGGTGGCATTCCTCGTTTGATATTTCAGTTTGGAAGCAATTTTAGTAGAGTCCGAACGGTTAAAATTTTTTTAGGTAAAGATGCCGATGCCGCTTAATAAGCTTATGGGGAAAGAATCGGACATGCCGATGCTCAAGCCGATTCCATAAAAAATTGCAAATAAATGTAGTACTTCATAAAATCAGTTAATCTAACGGATTTAACGAAACAAAAGAAAACAAGTAATTGAATTAATTACTACTAGCCGATGCCGATGTCGATGCCGATGCCGATTAATCGGTCGGACTCTAAATTTTAGTCTTCTCTCATTTGATACGAAATTTTTTTAATTCGGATAACCGATGTGTTTATTATTAGGAAAGGACTATCATTTCGGCATTAAAAAACATTTGGCCAAGATTAACTGTTACCACTGGACTTAAAAAATAAAAGTCCGGGTTGGCCGAGTAACTTATTTCAAATAAAATAAAAGTTCGAAGTTTTTTCTAACGACTTTTATTATAAAAGTTTTACAAGTCCGCGACCCTGTCATAAAGTACTCGGAAGACACATACAAACAAAACTAGCAGATTCATCGGGGAATCAATGATTGCGTTAATATCGCAAAACGGACTAATTGTATTATAGTAAGTTACTTTGAAGCAGGTATGAAAAATGGAAATGTCAGATTGTACCTAATATCACAAAATAAATGTACCTAAATGAGACAGATTGTACCTAAAAAAAGTTGTATCATTCATTTGTAGTTTTTTTTTTATAAATTTTATTTAAAACATGAATACAAAAGATATATGTACTTTAAACAAGATTAGGTTTTTCAACTGAGCCTATATCTATAGACTATAGTCTAATGGGAATCGGAGAAGCATTGTTTTTGTCTAATTTTGACTACCGAAAAATATTGGCGAAAAAGACAAAAAACACACTTTGCGAAGTATATTTTTTTATCCAGCTTTTTATAAAACAACAGGAAGTCTGCTAATTTATCCGATTCCTTTTAATAGGTGCAGGAAATCTAGAGAATATAATCAAATTTGCCGTAAGTAACTTCGAAAGCATTTTAAATATATTTCCAGAAATCAAAAAGCGAGTATGGGTCAAATAGCTGTAGTTCTCACCTAAAAATATGAAATTTGAAGACATCTGGACTGTATGGATGAATAAAGGCTGGTTTTCACAAATAATATTTTGACAACAAAATTTTTTGACTTATTTTGACACAACTTTTTTTCCTTTATCCCTAACTTTATCGATGATATTATGGGACAAAAACTTACAAGTGCAATGTAAACTGTTTAAGATAATACATAATATGGTTTTTTGTATGTCTTCCTTTTGACCACTTTTCTCTAGATTTGTTTATTCTTCAAAATGAAAGCGAAACTTCTCCCGTACCTACAAGTAAATATATTAGCACGGTAGAGGAAAAAAAAACTAATAATGCATCTGATCAAAAGATGATTGTACCTAAAATCTAGTGACTGTACCTAATGTACCTTTAAGTCATCAAACGTCGGAAAAAGGTACAATTGTACCTACTTTTTCATCCCTGCTTTGAAGCACTGCAACCAACCAACCATGTACATACCCGGATATGCACGTAGTGTGTATAGGTTGGAAATTTAAAAATCAATTGCCACGCCCTTAAAACAGCAACAAATAAATTTTTTTTCTTGCAATTTTTAGCTATTTAATACGTATTCAGACACCTGGAGGTTGAGTATATGTGCTTTTGAAAACCGCAAAACGTACCCGGGTATGTCGTATTCACACAAAGGTTAAAGTCATTTTAAATAATTTTAAACAATAAAATCCAATGCGAATATGTAAATATGTACACATTTGCGTACATATATATGTATGTATTTGTGTTAACTTTTCACCGCATATTAAGGTTTTTGAATAATAATTAATTATTAAATTCCTGGGAAAGTGCGTGCATTTCATTGAACGGCGGCTACCTGTCTTGCTTAATGAATTCATTCACGTTCAACGGACAACGTTACGAATGCCATAATGATAACGGAATGCTGTTGACAATACCTGTAGCGTTGATGGCGACAGCGATGGCAACCGAAGTGCTTAAGCGTCACTTTCCAGCGGAAGACATTACTATCCATTTACATATGTACGTACATACTACATGCATAATATGCATATATAAACATATATGTATGTATGTATGTACATACATTAGTATCGACGTAATATGATCGCTTTCTTATGTGTTTGAGCGAATATTTACCCTGCAGGAAATGCAACTAATTTGAAGTTGATTGGAAAGGAACTAAATGACACTATTATATGTACATTTTTTTGAGGAAAGCTAATTGTATTTGTATGGCGATGGCCACGAAATAGCGATGAGCGATATCTGAATCGAGGCTATTATACTAATAATATATTAATACACTATTTAGCGCAGTGTGAGCCCTTGAAAGAGGAGTGCTCGGCGGGCAAAATTAAAACATATCTGCGCAAGGAGATCAGGACCCTATTGCACCAACGAATTATCATTAGCATTTTAGCAGATTATCGAACTTACGCAAAGTTTTGTGTTTTACCAACATGATAAGGAAAAGTCACTCAAATGAGTGTTGATAAGTAAAATATCACTCAAAATCATAGATAAGCGTTGCACCAAAATTTGAAATGCTAAGCGAAAAGGCTTTAGCGGATAAGTGATAAGTTATGCAAATTATCAAAATTTATTAGCATTTCGTTGCACCAAAAATTTGTATATATCACTTATCATCTTTCATTTTGCTAACTTTAGCATTATTTTGCTAAAAGCAATTTTACCTATCATACAAGTGATAAGTTACATTAATTCAGTAGAATGAATTTATTTATTTATTTATTGTAAAAGGATAATACAACTATACCTTAACAATCTAAAACTTAAGCTCTAACACGTGATTCGATAAAATATTGACACAAAAAATGCTTCGATTCGAACTATTAAATTTATTAGAGGAGGAAAATCTGCAAATAATAAAAGGCGTGTCATAAAAGAAAAAATCAGCTACAGTATAGATTTTGATGTAGTAGAAAAATTTCGGCTATCTCGTAGCCAAATTGAAGAAATTTTATTAAAAATTGGAGCGGACCTACAATATAACAGTGGGTGTAATAATGGCTTAAGTCCGCTACAGCAATTATTATTGACTCTGCACTAATTAGGTAATGGTAGCCAACATCATGGAATTGGTCAAATGCATGGGGTTCACAAATTAGCGGTATGTACAATAATCCATCGAGTGGCAAATGCCCTGATAAACAAATTGATGGATGAAACTATTTGTTGGCGGGAATTTACGAAAAATATTGCCACAAAATTTTTCAACATTGGTGAATTTCCTTAAGACGCAGGGAGCATTGATGGAACTATGATTTGTTAACCGGTACGGAAATCATTTAATTAATGCAATGTGGTTTTTGTGTTTTTGTTACTGAGTTATTTTGGAAATATCCAAATAAATAATCCTTAATTTAGAAAAATTTAATTATTTATGTAAACATACATAGTCAATACGGACTTGCTTTTTTCCTTAAAAATTTTTAAGACAGCTAATATATTGGCTGCGCTTTGTGCGCGCGACATAGTAAGAAAAAAAAGATAAATTGAAAATGTTTATCAAATCGCACATGGGCTTGCGAAGCTTTCGTTTTTCATTGAGAAACGGTAATCATTTTAGCTAAGCACATTATTGGAAAAGTTCTCTATTTGAAAAGCAAAAGAAATTGGCTGTGCAATGGTTATCAAATCGACTTATCCAAAAAACATGTCAGTTATTCATTTTTTTTTAATGTATAAGTTTTTTATGATAAGTAAAAAGTGCAACACTTATCAACTTTACTTTTCAATAAAAAGGCTTATCCAAAAGTTGTAAAGTGATAAATGATAAGTCATTGATGCAATTGGGCCCTGGTCAATTAATAACCACGCCTAGATCCACAAATTGATTTAAAACAGATAGGAAGACGTTAGGAGTGTATAAGTGGAAGCTGTAGGTTTTATAGCCTAGTTATGATTACTTTGCACTGCAATACCAAAAATTTGCTTTACGTAAAAATCAAAACCCAACAGAATTCTACATGTGAAGTGCTCTGCGTTGGGTAACCGCTTACAGGCAAAGCTCATTTAACAGATTCCTTATGTGAAAACGTACATGCAACGCTAAGTATGCAAAACTGAGCTATTAGAATTTTAGCAAAAGTTATGCGATAACCTTTATTGATATTGAGAGATAATTTATTTTTGAGACTTCAGGCATTTAGATTATTTAAGTGTAAGCTAAAGTGAAATATCTGACAAGCAGGTAACTATACTGAAAATTTTCAAGTAGACTGCATGGAGTAGAAACTTCGCTTGGTTAAAGCAAAACCCAATATCATTGATAAAAAGGACAAACAATACCGGTCCTAAAATACTGCCCCGCTGGACAACGGAGGTGGCTACGAAAGGATGCGAAAAATCTGTGTTGATAACACCTACTTCAAATCCGATTTTGAATGATGAAATACAAAACTGATTAAATTCCGCCAGATGGTGGTTGTAGAACGCCATGGTAGACAAAGCCATGCTGATGCGGATCAATAATTCTATTAATAGTGAAAAATAGTTTTTCTTTCACGACTTTTTAAAAAAACTTTGATCGTGTGAATTCCATCTGACATAACTTAAAAATGATAATATAAAATTTCAATCTTAATTTTATTTATCTTCAAATCGAAAATGTATATGTGAAGTGCAGAAAAATGTGTATTCAAAGTAATTTTTGTTTGAGGATATTTGAATAGAAACTTGTTTATCGAAAATAAAGCTCACTTTTAGTTGGTTTTGTCATAGCTAATTAAAAGTGAGGTATTTAACGAAATCCTGCAAAATGCTTATTTTTATCAATTGATAAGTTTTCACTGCAGGGTACGTACATACATATGTACGTATGTATGTAGTTGTATGCACTTTATGCTTATTGGCACTGACTCATTGCTATTCATGTTGTGGTTAGCGAAATTTCGATTTTACCATTACTGTCGCTATCGGCACGCTGATGTTCGCTTTCAGTTAAACATTGTCAACGCTTTTAACGTTCCTCTTGCCATACGCTCTTTGGATAAACGAAAGTGCCCTAAAAATCGAAAAATTTCATTTTCTTTCTTATTTGGATGACAATGGATTTTTTTTTCATTTTCCATGTTGAGGCTGTTTATTTTGATATACATATGTATGTATGCACATTCATAGTTCTTTGTTCGGCTACCATTGAACTATTTTTACCTAACGATTATGGTAATCACAAATATATATTCATAAATATGTATTCAATCATTCAGTCCACTCCAACTACGCTAATGGATTTTTAAGTGTCATACTCGTATAAGAATTTCAAAATTGTTTGGCTTAATATCTTCATAAGCAAGTAATGTACATACTTACGCTCATTAAGAACAATTGTGTGATCAACTTTCTAGGCTGATTATAATAAAAATAGCACATATAATTAAAAATACTAATCTATATGTACATACTATATCTACATACATATCTATATGTACTACGAACTGAAATCGCTATGAAAATTTCTTTAGCCGATTAACGTAAGCTTTGTTATTCCAATCATGACGGCATTAATCAGGCCATGATTGCAAAGTCTTTTTTTAGCAAAGAAAATTTGTATCGGAATCATAGGCATAGTTTGGAATCTTTAATAAGTGAACACCAAATGGGAAAGAGTCACTGACTGGCGACATTAGCTCTTTGTTAAAAGGTACTCTAAACTAGAATAATAAATATTTAGGCGCAGCCACATTAGAGGGGTCCTTAAATGTTGGGAGCAAATTTTTACATCAGATTTCCTAAGCCCCAACCCTACGTTGATGCTACTATAGTTGAAGATATCACATATAAATTTTGATCCCGATTGGAGACGGTTAAGGCACGTGATATCTGCGACCGTCGTAGGACTGAAACTGAAAACTGAAGGGGGTTCAATTTTGAGTTTTCATACAAAATAAAAATGTATGTGTATTTCTATGTTTTTGGGCTGCTGAAACAGAAAATGACTACATTATGGTTATACATATGAGCAAATCTCATGAGTTGTTACATTTTTCGACAAAAACCTGGTGGTTCACCTATCTTTGAAAATATAGATCATAGTCGTAAGTTAAAACTCATTCCTGTTAATAATAAAGTTTTAAGTCTAAAATANAAGGAATTGGTTTTCAATTTTGTTCACTCTACAAAGACACAAAATTGTTCACTCTATAGAGTACTCAATGGAAAAATTTTCATGTTCACTCTTTCGAGGTGTTCGTAGCATCGGGTGTTCACTCCAGCCAGATAACACTGTAATAAAATAAAGTTTTTGTTAAAAAAAAATAATAATAATAAAATTAAAAAACATTGTTTGGAATCGTGGAGACCGAACCTGGATGCTACTGTGTTTAGTACTACAAGGGCAAAACAAGCCTCCCAGTCAGCAAGAAACAGTGCAGTTAAGTTCAAGTTTCCGTATCCGAAAATGAATAGAAAAACTCCTACAGTTATCGTCATCATTTCGTATCCGGAAAACGTTCGAAAAAGATGATATCATTTGGAAACAATAATTGTATTTTACCTATTTGCTCAAGCTAAACATTTGAAAGCATGCATGCGTAGTTGGTAGTGGCTGGAGGAGCGTGCTGCTATTTGTTAGCTTCCAGAACGTGCCGAATCCCGTCAGGCGCTTCCTAATTTTATTTTATTTCTTTTGAACCATGAAAAAGTATCTGGGAAGTGCAGAAAGAAAGCGTATGGAACGAAAATTCCAATCAGACAAATTTCAGAAAAAACAGCCGAACACTTATCCGTTTCACATACTGTTGTCGGTACTACGTTTGTGCCGCACACTTTAGTGACCAAATGAAAGGAAAAAACTCGATTTTTTTATTTGAGAAAATAAAAACAAAAGCGTCCGAGCGGTTTTCGAGCATTTTGGTAATAAAAAAAATTTGCAAATTTTTTTCAAAAATTGTTTGCCTTAAATTGCTTAATATTTGGTGAAATTACAAAAAATTTGTAAACGATAATATTTCTACTGCTCCAAAGAACCTATATCCCGAAAATTAAAGTTTTATCTGCACATCTTAAGTTGCCAGAGCACTCTAAAAGCTCAAAATTGACCCTAAAATAAGTTTATATTTACCGTTGTTTTTAGGACAGACACCGAATCCGTTACTTACAGGAATGTATCTGTCGATAGGCTTGGAATTTTGTCTATAAAACTCCACACCTTTCTTTTAAATCGCTTCACTTGCAATAACCGTTTTCGTGAAACTCTAAAAATTACATCTACAACATTTGAGCATAGCCTCCATATCGAAACGAAACATTTGGATTGATATTTGTTGATTACAAGGTTGGTATTGCCATGAGTTAGCAAACCATAGCTCTTTTAGAGCATTTTTTTTTTTGTTGAGGTAATGGACTGCCGAGCATATTTGCCTGATCTGAACCAACTGAAAAACATATAGGGAGTACTTTATACATATACGCATATATCTATGTTAGCGGTGGTGCACATCTCATAGCTTAACCAGAGCTTAGAGATGATCTTTGTATAGCCAAAATGAATACCCACTTCCTTTTAGTTATATGAAAAGCCGCATAAAACATTGCAGCTGGAAAACAGTAGTTTAACCATATTTATTATTAGTGCTACATACATACATACATATATACTATATAACTGGAATAAGTTTTCGGTTGAACGCTTTTGAACTTTATCTTTAAAAAATCATGCTTTATTCATGCTTACTCACTTTGTTCACACCTTATTTTTATCGTATTAATTTCATGAGAAAAATACGGTAATTAACCGCAAAAAAACATTAGTAGAGGTGGTTGTAATGCTGCCACTGTTGCTTACCACTAGCGTCGCTGCTGCTACTGACCCACAAATTTATAACCACCAGTCAAATGCGTCCCGCAATCTGCCATCAAATCAGCGAAGCGAGAAAAGAGTGAGCGAGAAAAGAAAAGTTATTGTTTGTGTGTGTGTATGTCACTGTGATTAAATTAATTAGCAAAAATGACAGACTGTCAACCAACCAGTCTGTCAACTTACGGTTCAGTGATTTATTTACCCCTAACCTAACGGGAGCAATGGTAACCCGAGAAATGAATGAAGAAGAAGAACCACTAATACGATGCCGAGCTGCAGGTGGCCTGGGCTTGTCATTGACAAAAATAGTGCTCCTACATAAATACTTGCTAACGTACATATATACATACATGCATACAAACTATATAGTTATAGCTACAACTGTATTTATGTGCAACGGCACATAAAAAGAAAAGTGCAACAAACTTGCACTCAAACCGACCGCGACCAACTCTGGGGGCGCAGGGCTGTGTGAGTTTAGTTTTCGTGCTAATTTATTGGATCGTTTGACGAGTAAAGCGTGAAAGGTAAACGAGATGTGGGTTGGCCATTAGCGACAGACTTTTGCCAACGTCTCCCACCTTTGCGTTTGAAGATTAAAAATTGATAGAAAAAGCACAGTTTAACGGATTTTGAACCCATCGCCGCGGCGCGCCGCTGGGTCGCAAAATAAAAAAAAAAACAGCAGCCAGTGCGAAGACCATACCACTTCTCTGGACAAGCGCAAAAATCGTCGGCGTATTTGCACAGTCGACTAACGGACATGAATGCCGCAATTTAAAATCTCTTTTCAGCTTAACGGTTGGGCGTTGTGTAGTTGTATATTGTATGTACATACCCAGCAAAAAATCGGTAATCGCTTTTTGTGGTACGGTGTTCTAGAACGGATTGCCTTATAATGTCTTCTAACTTTTTCGCTTCTTTAAAGCATTGCCGGTAATGCAAAGCAGAATGTTCTACAATATTAATCGCTGGCTTGATTCATTACGGGGAATGCAAGATAGAATGATTCACAATAGTCAACTGAAAAATAGTATGAATAGCCAAAAATTCTTTTCTACCGTTTCTTTCTGTGGAAAATTCCATTGCATAAAAATGATGTTTTGCTTTGTTTATTTTACAGCCAAGTTGAAGTCAGTCAATGAAGTGAAGTACATGAGTGAGGAAGTAAAATTTTAAGTTTAATTAAATATACCTATAGATATGTATGTACATACCGATATTTAAGTAAGATCTGAGTACCTAAACATATATATGTATGTATAAAAACTGATTTATAAAAAATTTAATTAATTTTAATCTTTTAAGGCATTTTCTGATTTCAATTTAATGTACATAAGTCTGTACCTATCTAAGCTTTCTACAGTAGTTTCTCTGTAAGGCATTCTTTGTTTCTCTGTATTCTGTTTATCTATGCGTTCTCCCTTCGTTCGAAGGTAATGCTGGGGGTAAGGACTTACCGCCAATGACATGCCCATTTTAAACATATGTATGCCTTCTTGAAGCGAAAGGGTAAGCGAGTCCCATCGCCTAATTCGATTCCCTTCTAACTTCTGTGGTAATCGTGTTTTTTGCTATGTATCTATGTACGAATTATTGAGTGCTCTCAGCTTTTGCGGCAGTAAATGGCATTCGAATTAAACTTAGAGCATCTTGACTTTGTTTTGTTGTTTGTGTTCGGATTACCGCGGATTTATAAGTGTACATTTGACAAAGCCACAAGACTGTACTTATATATTTATACTCGTAAATATGTATGTATGTACGTATGCATGCATGAATGCAATTCCTAGTACAGCGTATTTTCAAATAAACAAATATATTTATATCTATATACATAAATATGTATGTATGTATATGTAAAACATACCATTGTGTCTGAAGTTTATTTACAAACGAACAGCTTGCAAATAAATTCACTATGAATGACACTAAATTTGCGTTTCGGAATTTTAAGTAGCTTAAAGATTTATTACAATCATTAGTCGTTAACGAGCTGTAAACTTGTAAAGATTATGCGATAATTTGCAAAGGGATCATTTAAGCTATGTAACGATTAACTGCAGCACAAAGGACAAATTTGTGTTTGAATATTATATTAAATACATATTTTGTTAAATTTAAAATTTGCTGTGCTAATACAATTTTATGAAATTAATGAAAAGTGCCAGCAAAGGTCGCTCGGTGAGAATCAAAAAGTATAAATACTTACATTGTTCTAATTCGATAGATGCTGAGCTCTTGCCGAAGACCTTTACAAATATTTTCATTGCCTCTCTTTCATTTGCTTACACGCTATTAGGCATGACTATACTAACCCTAAAATCTTCAAGTCCATTAGATGTCCTTCATGTTAAGGTGTTAAGGTAAACTGCTGGTTGTTAATCGCAAATTTTATCAACTGTGAACGTCTTTTCAGCTTACTTTTCTTAGTCTGATAAATTATGTTTATAAACAGGTAACTAGAGCTTTTTTTATACAAAAAATAAATTATAACAGAAAATTAAAGGATTTTCATTTACTTCAGAAAAATGGTAAAATAATTATTATCTTTTGATACTTTCTACTTAGTTTATAATAAAGGGTGTTTACAATAAAGGGTGTTGCGAGTGTTTCCACTCGATTTCCTAAGTCAACAGTCAACGGAATTTATTTTTCCAATGATCTGCACATTTTTTTTAATCATATAAATGCCGAATGAAAAAGTCTTACAGTGCAATTTGCAGAAAAATTATATGAGCATAAGATTGACGTTTGTGTCTCAAACAGCACAATACTTAACATAAAATCCCGATTTCTTTTTACACCGGGAGCACTGTAGGTCAAATAAAAATGGTCGTCGTCGAATCGACGAACATGCGCCTTAGACTATAAAAAATAAGAAGTGTCTTCTAGGGTAAAATTTGGTAACCATGTCCAACCATTTCGCTTAGATATTTACATTTTAGTGACACTATGCGAGCAGTGCAACCACATCTCCCGCTCATTAAGTACCCCCACCGTAGAAATAGTCAAATTTCAGCGAGCCCGAAAGAACAACTGGTACGATGAGGAGTGTCAGGAAGCTGCAGAGAAAAGGATGCCGCCTACAAGGCCACGCTGAAATCGGGCGCAACGCGCGCTATGTAGGAGGTGTCTGAGATCTGAAGAGGGAAGGGAGAAGTATTTGCCGCAATATGAAGAGAGTGCGAAGAGCTTGAAATGCTGGTCGACAGGAAGAATGCCCGAAAATTGTACCAGAGATTTGGGCGAATTACGGAAGGTTTCGAGACCATGGCGTACTTCTGTAAGAACAATAATGGCGACCTAGTTACCGATGCTCAGAACATACTTAAATTATGGAGGGAACACTTTTCCACCCTACTGAATGGTATCAATACGGGAAGTTGTGGAGAAGAAGAAACCGAGCCCCCAGTCGATGATGACGGAGTCGATGTTCCACCGCCTGACTATGACGAGGTACGAAGATCAATAATGCGGCTGAAAAGCAACAAAGGTGCTGGAGCTGACAGTCCGCCAACTGAGCTATTCAAGTACGGCGGCGAAGAGTTGATAAGGTGCATGCATCAACTCTTCTGCAGAATATGGTCAGATGAACGCATTCTCGACGACTGGAATTTAGGTGTGCTCTGCCCAATCCACAAAAAAGGCGATCCCGCCATTCGCGCCAACTACCGCGGGATCAGCCTTCTAAGCATAGGTTACAAGGTCTTACGAGCGCATTGTGTGAAAGACTGAAGACCACCGTCAATGAACGGACTGGGCCTTATCAGTGCAGCTTTAGGTCTGGCAAATCCACCATAGACAAGGTATTTATAATACGCCAATACGCCGAGAAAGGAATTGAGTAAAAGGTCTGAAATTTTAAGAAAAAGCATTTCGCTACCTAAAGGTGAAAAGGTGCCAAGTCCACGTTTCTTTTTAAAATTTAGATTTCGATAAAAGAAAATAAGAAGTGATTCCGCAAGGAATGTTAAAGAGTAAAATAGACAACTTCTGTTACACCTTACTATACAAAACCTTGGTGGTGGCACAAAAAAAGTTATTGAGCAAAAGTTTAAGAAGTTATCATATTATTTTGTAATATATTTTTAATGGAAAAAAGTAAAAAAATCCTATCATGTTCTAAGTTAAGCGGAGTAAAGAGTAGATTTTAAATTAAAAAAAAAAAAATCGGAGTAAATCTACTCCGATCAGAGCAAAGTCCGGACGCTGGTGTGCAATTATATCGCGCCGTTGACTAAACCGAGCTGTCGTATGTTACGATTGGCCCCATGGCGAGTTTACAAATATTATATTGCGTCAAAGTCCCATTCGGAGACACCACCAGCCGGATTCCAGCATTCGCTATCGCCAATTT
>NW_016168342.1:0-19478 GCF_001687245.7 Rhagoletis zephyria | reverse complement strand
CACAGCAAATGCAACAAAAACGCCATGAGCAACAGCAGCAGCATATGTTTAATGTCAATAATGGCAAAAACAACAATTGTTTGAAGAATAACAATAACGGCAAAGCAAACGCCAACACCACCACCACCACCACCACCGCCAACAGCTTTAATACGAATAGCAGCAGCAGCAGCAGCAGCAGCCCACCACCAAACACAGCCATCAATCAATCAATGTTAATAAAAACATCAACGAATACCAAAGAAAATTGCGTTCCCGTGCTAGCTGCAAGCAATCACGTCGAATTGACTGTTGGTGGTTGCTATCCCGCTGCGCTCAATGCGATGGCGCTAACCGTTCCCGCAACTGGCTGTGGTGGCGATGGTGGCCCTTTTAACGTTGGCAATCACCGCCGCCTAGCGCAGGCATGCGAGTACGTCATTGTCAAGCAGCATCGTCACTGTGAGGAGTATTTAGATGGGAATGCGAAGGTATTCGATGTGCTGCCAGCGCATGATGGCTCCGCCAGGAAGGAGGTAAGTTGTTTGTGTGTTTATTTACCGCTGTCATGCTGTCAAAATATTGCGTGCAAAATGCAGGCGCTCATAGATAGTAGTAGACTAGACTCTATTACTGTTATAAATTCTGAGGTTGACGTGCTGTGCTTTTTATTTTTATTTTTGTTTTTATGAGAGAGCGGATAGCGGCATGAAAGGCACTGTGTGTGCTCCTCCTTCACCGAGCGATAACTAGGGCATATGGAAACTCAGAGTAGCACTCGTCTTCTTCCTCATTCCTCGAAACGCTACTATATTTTGGGCCTCAATATATGTATGTAGATTGGCGATGTGCTGCCTATTACGAGGTTTAGTTGGTTTCGATATTCTCCAAAATATTTTGAGTTCGTCTTCGCCTACCTAAAAGCCTTTATCACAGCTTGACTGTCTCTAACCAGGGAGAATTTTGACAGAAGGATGGACATCGCCGTTTATCAAGTTTGCTTCTATTTAAATTGCGTCGATCGAATGATCGATATTAAAATGAGGTGCGCACCGCGACCTAGTGATCTATTGTGCCCTCTACTCTTCACAATACTTCCTCGAAACCTACATAAATCCTTAAAAATAGGAGCAGCACCTTCGCGGGTAGGGTGTGAATGTTCTCAAGCTGTATACACATCGAAACTGCAAATGGCATCACACGCGATGAAGTGGTGTACCACTGGTCGAGTTGCTGGGCCAACATAGACCATTTGACCATATTCCCAGCTGATACAGATGCCCACTTAGTCTGCAGTGTCCTGTAAGGATACTTTTTTAGTATTCTTAGTTTCTCCGTTTGTGCGGTTAATTAAGTTTTGGAATCTGTTATTGTTGTACCCTCCCAGTAGATTCTTTGGCTGGTGTAGTCCTACCGAGCCACTTCAGTTTAAATGCCTTAGTGCGTTCCTCTCCTTTCTGAGCTTTCCCTTTAAGGTATTGGAACCTACTTCCAGCAGTGGCTCGGGGCCAATTGGAGTGATGTCTACTGACTCCCTTGCGAGTTAGTCCGTCGTCTCATTACCCGCTATTCAACTGCGACCGGCTACCCATGCTAACTGGATGTTCTTTTGCCCACCAAGGGAGTTACCCTCAAGGACTAATAATAATGATCCAATTGAACGTTGACTTAAAATTATAATCCCCTCTGTGTGTCATTGGGCCGTATGAATAAAAATAAGCAATTGCTTTTTCTTAAAATTGCAGTTCATTTACTCAATTTATTCAAACAAAATTGAAGTAAAAGGTATGAAATTTTAAGAAAAAGCAATTGCTTAGTTTTTATTCATACGGCCCATTAGCTCGACACACAGATGGTTGGCGTATACCTCTGCCTGAAAATGCTCCAATACTTTCTCATAGGAACAGAGATCCTAGTAGTAATTGCGTAATTATTAATTTAAGAAACCGACAAGTAGTCTAGAAGTCTACAAACATCGATTTTTAAAATCCTGTCATATTCGTTAATGGAGTAATGTTCCATGTTTGTTCCAAAGTGGATCCCTTCTTCTGTTTTTTATTTCGCCGAACTGTGTCTATACCGTTTAAAATCAGTTACAGCTCATCGTTCCGTCATCTGCGGTATTCGTCTTCACTTACGCGCAAAGGCCCTCAGAAGTTTTCATTGTACAAACGCCTTCCACCTAAAGAAACCATTATTTATTGCTATTATAGGAGCCATAATGTCCTGATACCTCTGGCGTGGTCTATTGATGGATGACGCGCCACGCACCCCAGATAGGCGAGCCTGATTCTAGAGAGGGAAAATTCACTTGCGCTAAGCGAAAGTAACAGTGTCTCTACAAATTCAAACCAGAGTTCGAAGGTTCCAAATTCGATGGGCAGATAAACCGATTCATTGTGGCCTGTATGCTCGATTCTGTGCGCCGCTAAACTCCTTAATTACTCAGTGGACTGCCAATACACCATTCGGATATCCGGATATCTGGATTATCTGAATAGTCAACAAATCCGGATAGAGCTCCCATTCCTAGTGTGCGAATTTATTAGCTAGGTATAGGGTGATTCAATAAAACCACAGTTTTTATTTTAAGTATAAATAAAACACAACAAAAAATTCTCGATTTTATTTCTTTTTTTCATCATGTTTTTTAGTATACATATGGCATAGTTTGGGCTGTAGGGTACATTAGATTAGATTGTCGCTTCTGTCTATAAAACACACTTAGGCTCAGGGACCATTGTGTTGCCGCATGTGGGATCAGCAGTTCCCAACCCCTTCTAACGCAATTTTGAGCTTCGCAGGAATTTCAGAAGACCCCTAAATTCCACGAATCTAAGGTCCTCCAAGTTGTCGAAGAATTTCCTACGAAGAGTGGAGGATCTTCGCTTGTATTAACCGGTGCAGAATCGTTTCCTCCTCCTCTTCATCTTGACAGCTTCTAATAATCTAATATTCTTCCCGTAATTGTTTGACAGTTTTGCAGGTAATTTCGTCATGCCATTTGTCGTTCGCTACTTAAGTAAGTCTCTCAGAAATAAGTAGCTTCTAAAATTTTAAGAATATTCCTACTTTGTAATTTGCATCCTCAATTATAAGATTGGTGTCGAGCCGCGCCAGTTCATAGGCCTCTCTTTATTGCAGTGCTCCAGATCCCAAACATACCAGCTTCGGCCGACTACTTCGTGAGGTATTTTATGGCCGCTAAGCTGTCAGTAAATATGTATATATCAACTTGGGATATCATATCACACTTTATCAGTTTTGTGGCCCTGTCGATTGCCATCAGTACCGGATGAAAAACATTTCAGTGGTTCGAAATACGAAAGCTAAGGAAGATTACCAGATGTTCTGTGTATACACCGCTACACACCCAACCGTCGAGCTTTGAGAGCCATCTGCGTTTACATGGATGGACTCGTCACTCTTTACGTCATCTTGTTTCCACTCTTCTCTTGAGGGCCGTAAACGCTTTCCTGGCAGCAATTTTTTTGCCTGAAAATTGGCTCAACTACAGCTGTGTATAGGCAGCGTATTAATTTGGTTTCAATTCCCCATCTTTTTCCTATTAAACTGCTGCATTCATATGGTGCTATCGTTGATGTGCGCACTCTATCTGCAATGCTGGGCCCCCAATTTAGCTTCCTATCGAGTATGAGACCTAGATATTTGGTCTCTTATTTTGCTGCTTGTGAAGCGCGCTAGGCCCTCTTTTCAAAATTCACTCCCAACCCCACTTGACTGCTAAACCATATGGGTACCCCGTCGGCGTTTGTAATTACCTTCCAGCCCATATCGTCGAGTTCTTGAAGGGGGCTGTCTACGGCTATGTTCCACAGAAGCTGTGAAGTTACTCCGCCCCGGGGCTTACCCCTGACTGGGAAACTTTTTATTATTATTTTACCTACTTAATCCTGAGCTTATTTCTCTATCGATATTCATTCATCGGATGTATATCATTTATAAAGCGTATGATTTCATTCTTCAGCTCGGGCATCGTCTCAGGCTTATTGACATAGACTATACTTTTCACGTAGCCGCAGAGAGAGGAGTCCAACGGTGTCAACTCGCAAGGTTTCGGGCGTCATTTGACCTCCATGTTTCGTAAGATAATGCGTCCTGGTAGTTTCGTTCGCAATAGGGTTATTGTTTCATGCGCTGTGTGGCGAGGGCCACTGTCCTGCTTGTTAATAAGTTCCAGTCAGATTCGGTGGAAAAATTTCACAAGATTTCCTCAGGCGAGATTTCAAAGCATCCAATAGAAGCTGAAAAAATGATCAACTACAGTTTTACAGCGCATGACGTCCTCGTATGTACATCAACCAAAGCAATGTTGTTTGCCAGTAGTCAACAATAATTCGGTTTACATTCGACGCAAAATTGGTTGTTGATGTTGAAGTGAGTTGGTAACAGTTACGGACAAACGCGGAAGCCAAGGACATTCGCAACGTTGGCAAAGTCAACAACAAACAAAAGGAAGCGCAACACACAATAGATTGCGAAAACAGCAACGCACTGTAGCTGTCAGTCAAGCAAACAAGTCACGCAATGCCTACTCAACGACCTACAATACGAGTCTAACCGCCAAAAGGCGGCTCAACCACTGATGAGGTTGCCTTGCAGAAGCAAAAAAAAATATAAATGTTGAAATACTTAACTACTCAGGGCAGCCAAGACGAATGCAGGGAAGTACATAGGCAGGCTGGCAACCCGTAAAGCTCAGCAGTCGCATGTATTTAGCATTTCCTTGATTGTTTCGAGCGGCATTTCGCCTGCTGTCATTATGTCGAAAAATTTTCAAATCGTACGCTGTTGCTCAGCTTTCGCTTTTAACTGTTCGCATTACACTTCACACTTTCCGCTTTGGCATTTTTGAAAATGTTAAAGTTTCGTTGCAAAACTTTGCAAAACTTCCTGCGGCACCAACAACTAAACAAACAACAAAGCAACCAACGAACCATTGATGAAGCAGACTTGGCCACTTCAGTCATTTCTTCGCACAAGCAAGCAATTGTGTGTAGTGTTTTTTTGTGTTTTTTTTTGTTTTTGTGCCATATGCAATGACGGCAAGCAATTTGCGATTTGTAAGACATGCAATTCATTTTTAGAGTGTTAAGTGTTGAGTCACGCAACATTTTTACTTACGAAAAACTATGCAATTTTTCAAAGCCAATATTTCCGTTCCACTTTCTTTCTTTCTTTCATGCATGACAACGCAAAACAAAAACACAAACAAACTACAAATTCCAACTACAACTATACAACGATTGTAAATGCAACGCAACCACAACATCGATTCGCGCGGCAAACCAATGAACTGCATATGTACCTCGCACGCACGCACGCACGCATGCATGCACCTACTACTGCTTGGACCCAATATGCATGCAACGGGCTACTCTGCGCACGATGATCCTCTACTCGCCACTCGACCATCCAACAACCGCCGCATCACCACACTCTAACTGTGACCTCATCAACGACGACTCGACGACCTCTTTCAACCAACCAACCAACCAACCACCTAATTCATTAGTGCGAATTGCTACTACGACGCCTAGCTGCCGCCAACTCGAGCAACAGCACCAACAACAACAACAATCAGGCGACTTTCACTACATTTCCAGCCGGCGCATTGCATCGCCCCAGCTCACCGTCGCTCAACCTCAATACACAGGTCTCTTCGCTGTTATCCACGGACAAGGACAGCGGCATGGGCAGTCCGGTGGGTAGTTCGCGTAGCGCGCGGCTACGTCGCCGCAAATACAAATCAGCAGCTACGGTGAGTTGGCTGGCACAGGCGAATACATTGCATCCACGCGTCTCACAGCGCGCTGTCGCCGCTATTAGTGGACTCAACACACAGCTGACCAATGCACATGGTGACAATGGGAAGCACATTGCTGTCATTGAACAGGCATTGGGCGAGGATGGGTTGGGCGTGGATGCGCTGAATGGTTTAGGTGGAGGCGGTGTAGGAGGAGGAGGAGGAGGAGGCGGAGGCGTAAGTGCAAATGAGCGGCTTTTGAAAATTATTCTAGCACAGGATGAAACCATTCATCGTCAGTTGGCACTTCTAAGGTGAGCTTATGCAACTTTATAGATACTTATTGTCATACAGTGAGTCACAAATGTGTGTACGGAAATTGGTTTTGCGAAAGAATTTATCAAATACATACAAATTAACAAAAAAATATATATATTACTATTTAAGTACATATTTACAAAGTATTTAGGTTCTAGATATATTTCACATTTACTGTTTTCTTTCCATAGTGAGAAAGGATTTAAAATGCCGATTCGGACTTTAGAGTGCAGTTTTTGAGGTGTTGTTATTTTTAATATTTTTTAATTTATTATTCTTATTATTATTAAGGGGCTCCCCTGACCTGATGTGGTCTGTTACTGGACAGATCGACGTTTAATCAGCTCAATGAGCGCTGGGCGAAGACCTTGGTATGCAAGGTGGTAAACTTCTTCTGGCCCCAGGTAAACCGGAGACTGTCTGGGGAGCTCTTGAGCCAAAGCAAGCTGCTTCTCTCACTATTTGTGGGAATGCTTACTGGTCACTTCGAGATAGGCAGTCATGCCGTAAGGCTTAACATAATCGATGACCCTCACTGCAACAGCCGCATGGAGGATGATGAGGTGAAATCATCTCAACATCTGCTGCTCTAGTGCCTAGCTTTTGCGAGCCTTAGGTTTAAGCACCTTGCTTTGGAGAATGGACATCGGTCGATTTAANATCAACATCATCTCAACATCTGCTGCTCTAGTGCCTAGCTTTTGCGAGCCTTAGGTNCGCATGGAGGATGATGAGGTGAAATCATCTCAACATCTGCTGCTCTAGTGCCTAGCTTTTGCGAGCCTTAGGTTTAAGCACCTTGCTTTGGAGAATGGACATCGGTCGATTTAAGAGCTTTGTTTCCCCTGCAAAAAGTCATAGATGTCGTCATTCTCCCTTAGCTTTCCCTACCCTCTCACTCACCTTCCGGTCTGCCTGCGTTCTTTTCCTTCCAGACCATGAAATTCTGCGGTAGCTCTTTGGGTCGCTCGGCAGTCTGCCTTCTCATTGTCATCATGTCCTTTATGACTCCACTTCCCCTTCTAATAAAACAGTATTCTTGGCTCCGACATAATGTTGATATATTTCGAGGATGTGCCTCTTTTAAGTCATTCTCTGCCGTAAATTTCTATTGCATGAATCTCATTGATATTGGCACATATTGGCGGGATGCCCATCCCGAAATTCAATTTTTAAATCCCGAACCCGCCCATACCGACGGTTTTCAGAATTGTACCGCGGTACACTAACTAGTAAATAAAACTAAATAAAGTAAGCACTCAATTATCTGGAGTTTTGCGTCTTGTTTGAGTGACAAGTTAAATAAAAAAAAGGAAAATTCTCGGAATATAATTAGGCCCAGACCTTTTAAGGGTTTAAATTGTGTAAAACTTCATCGAAAGTTATTACTGGGATTAATGTACATTTGAGATCAGCTGATTAAGTCATTAAATTTTGATCAATTTTGGCTATTTTTCTTTTGTTTATTTCATGTTTATTTTTTTCATAAAAGTCTAGCTCATTATATAACATACAACATATAAATCCACATTTCAAACTTTGTGCAAAAATTATAAAAAACCTGCATCTGCAAAATTTCAGCTAAATTTCAACTTTTTTTTTTTGATTTTTTAGAATTTTTTTGAGTATGCAGTTTAATAGCCCATTAAATTCCAGGGTAATAATTGAAAGTTTGAAATTGCTAATGGGTCGCGCTGATTAATAATAATTGTTTGATCCAACTGCATTACAAATTTTTTTCCATACAAAATGTATTCGACCGTTGATTTTTGGCAATTGTTTTTCATGCAGTTTCTTCCATACAAAAAAAAAAAATCGAAAATACTTTGTATGGAAAAAATGTGAAATACCTACAACGAAAAAAAATCTCACAAATCAACGCAATTTTTGACTAACTTCAAATTTGCATTTGTATACTAGAATTTAATGGGCTACAAAACTGCATTCTCGAAAAAAATCTGATTAAAAAGTTGAAAATTTGCATGTAAATTTATTGAATTTTCGCGAGTTTGGCACAAAGTTTAGAATTTATATTTTTATGTTTTTTGTTGTAGAATTAACAATACTTTTATAAAAAATTTGCGTAAAAAAAAATTTTAATAAAAATTATTGCATTTATTGTGAAAAATTCTCTGTGCCAGTCTTTTTCCCGCAGGTAACACTAAAAATTTGAAGAGCTTATCTGTAAATAAGGACTAAATTATGCAGCTCTGTGCTTTTAAATTAAAGAATAAGCAACTTTCGTTTTAAAATTTATTTCATTTGAGACTATTTTAAGTAGGGAAGCACACAAAAAAAAGGTTGGTTAAGGCCACTTCTGCTCCCATGGTCTCATACATTCCGCTAGTTTTAATACTAAATATCGATGAAAATTTATGTAAATCACAGAATGACGTCTGATACGATAAAATCTTTGCACTGGAAAATGTATGTACATACATAATTAGAATTGTTGTTTTACATACTAAATTAGTGAAGTGTAAACATACCCTGCCAATTTGCTGCACACTTTTGTGAGTAACAGTACAAATGCGCCCACTCAAAACCACACATTTCTGTATGCTGTTGCATATTTTGTTTATTTATGCCTTGTTTACACATGCATGTTGCTTTTGTTTTTGTAATTTTCTCACTATACATACTTTACTTTTTTGTTTGTTTGTTTGTTCATTTTGTGCTCTACGAACACAAACACACCATCCCACACGGCCGGCTGAACAAACAGAGAGAAGGAACGACAAATTTCTAAAATTGAAGAGGAAAAGCATCGTGTCCGCGAACGCGAATTGGGAAAAAATTACCTGCTGAAACGTACCTGAATGGCTTGGATGAAGCGAATGTGGAGCCCGATTTGGATGTGGGCACCGATGTTGGAGGATTTGCCGATAGTCCACTTAATGAATTCAATGATGTACGCCATGCCGATACCATTGCTGCTGCTACCAATGATGCTGGCGGTGATGGGCATGACAATGACGCTGATGTGGAAATTTTTATAGGTAAGTAATGGTTTTTGTTTCAAAAGAATTTTATAAAATTCGCGTATAAATTGCACGCACTTACATTTTATGATTTATGAAAAAAAGCAAAAGGTGAATTGCAATTACTTTCATTTGTATATGAGCATCCGGCTCAGTAGTTACCTCTGTAAAATCTCTGAATGGTCACTGTGTAGGTACGCTTTCAGCAAATATGGCGCCACATTCAAAATGAATGCGCGTTGACATTGAGTTATTAAAAAGTGTTTTTTCTTCTACATACTTCTTTTTATGCATGTATGAATGTATTCATATAAGTGATGACTTAAATTTGCATATACATACAATGAAATTGTTGCACAACTTTATTACATGTATGTCTGTACATACACATAGTAGGGTGGAGCGAAAAAAATAATTTTACGATATCGAAATTTAAATAGTGCTGAAAAGTCGCGCGACATGATCACATTGAAACGACGTAAAGCGCAAATTTTTACAAATAGTAAACATTAGGACGGGACGAAAAAAATAATTATTCGATTTCAAAATTTAAATAGTGCTGAAAAGTTGCGTGACAAGATCACATTGGACCGATTTAAACCGCAAATATTTACAAATATATGTATGCACATTAGGGTGGGGTGAAAAAACATTTTTCGATTTGAAAATTCGAATAGTTCCGAAAAGTTGCGTGGCATGATCACATTGAACCGCGCTAGTTTATTTTCCGATTGGACAACATTTACGGTAGCCCCAAGAGCCTTAAAGTTTCGAAAACTCTCAAGTTATGGTTCTTTTATACTTTTTCTATTTTCTAAGCAGATTTTGAGTACACGGTTCTGTAGTCCATTAAATTTTAGTGACACGCAGTGTTTCCATACAAAGGTATGGTAGACACTACCAGCAAAAAAAAGTATAATAATGATTTTTTAGCAACTTGAAACTTGCACTCTATTGTGCTAAAACTTAAAGGTCTACAAAATTGTCTGACGCAAAATCTTTCTGAAAACGCTTAAAAAAAATTACAAAATTACCAGAATTTCAGCGATTTTTCGAAACCTTAAAAGTTTTGGAACGACAGTAAAAAATATCCGAGCGGATAACGGTTTAAAACAGTTCAATGTGATCATGTTACGAAAATTTTCTACACTCTAAGAATTTCCAAATCGAAATCGAAAAATTGCTTTTTTCGCTTACCCCCCCTAATGTACATATGTAAATATTTGCAGACGTGATGGAATTCAATGTATAATGAATGAGAAATATCCAGGCACACTACACTGGCTGTTACTAATGCCCTGCGCTGAATTTTTCACAGGAAAGAATTTTAAGAAAAAAAATGCTCGTTTTCAGTACATACATACATACATGTGTATATGTGTATAGTAATTCTTTGTGTCTGGAGCTTAATTTTTTTGCGATAGCCTTTATGTGATTTATGAACTTTTTCTGGGCGTTTGGTTGACAGCTGCAAGTGTCATGTTTTTTTGTTTTTGTTTGAAAAAATACTGACAATCTCTCACATAGTACCTGCAAAAGTTATTAAAGAGCTAATAAACATACAAACATAAATATGTATGTAACTCATCAGCACTTTGCGCTCATCTGAGTGGCAAAGGTGCGAAGCCTGAAAGTTTTATTCAATTTTTTTTTGTCTTTTTTTTTTGTTTTGATTTCGTATGCCTACCAAAGCAAATTTACCTTGGCTTGCATGGCACTTCGATGTTAAAAAAAAACCAACAACAGCTGTGAAGCACATTATAAAAAATGCATGTAGTCAAATAATAAAAGTTTGGTCTATGTTGAACATGTGACAACCTTTGCGAGAAATAAATTAATTTTTTATTTAACTTTCATAGGGGAATTAGAGATGAGGGTTTTTGCAAGCGATTTTTTGAAATCCCCCCAGCCACCCCTTCTCACCAATTTTCGTTGGTATACTAAACGTATTTTTGTCATTCTTAGTAAGTTTTATTTAACAAACATGTTGTTGAAGCATTAGTTACTTTCCATGTATGTATGTATGTATTTTAACATTCAAATTGCCTTATGTTCTAGACATTTGCCTTTGCAGCTCAAAACTCCTCTCAACTTTACTCATGTGAAAAACAAGCAATAGCATAAAGTTTGACGAAGTTAATTTTAACTGCAAAAGTACCAGGAAATGTACTTTAATATGTGTTTAGGGGATATTCCATGCCAATCGGGACATGACTCCGACTCATGATTCAATAATACAAGGTTAGATAATTGTTGACAGCCGCGGTTTGACACTCCCTTACAAAAGCTTGCATTTACGAAGGACAGAGAAAGGGGAAGAATGCAATCCCTTGTTTCGAAAATGGTAGTAGAAAAGTAGGCAATTAATTAAGGTTAAGATTCCGATTTTACTTTGTTTGGATCACCCTAATGTACATAGACGAAATAGATTTTCGCAATCCAACTAAATACGTAGCATATGGCTGTTAGAACGTATTCGAGAAAAAAAATTTCGCCGCACATCTTCGAATTTAAAGCATTTTCGAAACAAAATTTCAAAAAAAAAAAACTTTTTATGGGGGAACGCAGGGGACGTCTTTTTAAATTTTTTCTCATATCTTCGGGATTTATGGTTTGGATCTTAAAGTATGATATATCGATGTTCTTGTCTCAAAGAAACAATTTTTGTGTTTTAAATTTATTTACCTCAAGTACGCCGTTCTAGCACTTACCCACCAGATCTCAGTTCTTATCCACCTAACGTACCACTCTAATGCCAGTAAATTACAGCTAACCAAATTTTTCATTAAACTTTTGCTAAGGAAGTATCTCCATTAAAAGAGTAGTAGTACAACTTAAATAAAAATTTGTAACGCTGAATGTAGGTATCTTCGAAATTTCGAAATTGCCTAGGGAAAGTACTTTATGTAGACTTGGCGGTGTACGAGGAACTTTTTATGTTTGCTTGTAAGGTGGTACGGTCTAATGTCCATATACATATATAAGTATGCATGTATGGTCAATTATCATGCATCAATTGATCAAACAAAATTGTGTTTAAAGTTCTTTTTAAATTGAAAACATTTTGCTGCAGTTTTTGTGGCTTCAATGCCTGAATGAAAAATTATATCGATACGCACAATCCTTGCATATATTTTACATTGCTTTTCGGTTGTTCAGGCAATGATTTTTCAATTGATTTTGCAACTTTTCTACGTACATATATGTATGTTAGTTCTTCTTACTTCACAATGTGTGCAGGCTTATGCAAATATTTAAGTACATATGCACCCCGTTAAACTGCTTTGAATTGCTGGATTTCTACTTTGTGTACTTTTGCTAAACTTTGGAGTTCATTCACAACTGGAATTTTTTGATATCTCGCTGGTTGGATATTAAATTTTACTTGGGTCTATGAAATAAAGCTGAAATTTAGGACGATAAAGTACGACGGCTACGATTTTACGGAATTGAGTCCACTGTATTTCCAATGGCTCCAATTGGCTTCCTCAACTCCTTGCTACCTAGCGATTTACCTGGAAACAGGAAATAGTCAAGACAGGCTGACCGGCGGAGAAATGCTTCCATGTTTTATAGTTTGTTCCAAAAATTTTCCTAGTCAATCTTCAACTTTTTTAGCTTCAGTAGAATTTAAAATTTGTGTGATGCTTCGTAACAAAAAAAAAGTTGGAAGCAGAGCAAAGAGATTGCTTTCTCGCAGACCTTCGATTGGAGGCTATTAAAGCACTGGTTGCTATCAAAATATGTATACTAGTAGCATTAAAAGCTGTAGTAGCTAGCAAGCCAGCCAAACTTTATCACAACATACAAACACGAATACATTAACATATGTTCACTGTAGAGCGCAGTCACATAAATACAATAACACTCACGCTCGCACACAAGGATACGAGGACACAAATTTTGAAAAAACATTTGTGCAAAGCCACAATGCATACATATGTACATACATACATTAGTACACCCACACATATGCGCGCGTGCATACAAATCAACATTCGTGCACACCTGAATGCCAAAGCAATGCAAACAAGCTCAATATATACATATATAAATATCATCAACAAAAAAAAATAATAATAATAAAAAATGGTGTAGACAACAACTGCAAAAGAAAAGTCGCTGAAAATATTTTCACACGGTGGCAGCAATGGCGAAGGATACATATGCCACAAGCTAAACGACAGCTAAAGAGTACGAGCTATTCACATACATAAGTGAGCGAGCGGTATGGCAACGCGTATTAAATATTTGAATGGCAGCAGTAAAATCGTTCGTACAGCAAATCATTTTAATAAACTCTAAAAAAAATTCTGAAATTTTAATACAGAACGCAGTGATGCGTGTTGACTGGTATTGCATGTGTAATCTGGGCGCCACGCGCACCGAGAAGCAAAGCGCTGTGGTAGGTGTGCACTGTGGGATGGCAAACGGGGCGTATACGCATTAAAACGCCAAGAGCAGTCAGCGCTTTAAAATTAGCAAGTTAATATCGTAAAAGTGTGGCGCTGATAGCAACACTACATACATACATACATACATATGCATGCGAGGCGTGGCGAGAAAAGAGGCGTCTCGCTGTGTGCGCGTGAATATATGTATGTGTGTGGACACATGACTGGTGTTGTGGTCTACTTGTAGCGTTTGTGCCGTTTAAGAAGTGCTGATTTTATTTGCACTTTTATTTTATTTCGTGGAATAATTTTCTATAGTATTCTTCCTGTATAAAAAATTTCACAATTAATTTCGAGTGTGCCAATGTTAAAAATGTTAAAATTGGAATTTTTTTTCGCAAATCATCATCAGCTTATTATCAATGTATTTTTTTAAATTTGATTTGTTCTTTTCGATAACAGGAACATTTTCGCTGACAGTTTGAAGTATATTAAACTTATAAAATGAAAAAATCGTTAAGTTTCAAAAAATGACAAAATAGCTGCGAAAGTTATTCTGCATGCTGCCATTTTTTTTTAATTCGGTGGCACACTTTTGAAACTTCCCAGGTACGCTGTATTTGATGCCAACTTTCATTGCCTCTAATATGAACTTACTATTTGAGAACTTCCTAAAGTTGTAAAAAAAATTATTATGTTATGTTATGTTATGTTATGGCACGTTATGCTATGCTATGTTATGTTATGTTAGGCTATGTTATGTTATGACGTAATGCTATTTTATGTTTTTTTATGTTATATTATGTTATGGTATGTCATGTTACTATGTTATGTTATGATGTTAAGTTATGTTGTGTTATGATATGTTATGATGTTCGTTATGTTATGTTATGCTATGTTATGTTATGTTGTGTTATGATGTTATGGTATGTTTTGTTACGTTTTGTTATGATGTTATGTTATGTTATGTTATGTTATGATGTTATGCTATGTTATGTTATGTTGTGTTGTGTATTGTGTTGCATTGTATTGAATTCACTCAATTCACTTCAATACTCAACCAAACTTAACTCGGCTCAGCTCAGCCCACCCTAACTCCCCTTAATTTAAAAGGTTGTATTTCAACCACTGGGCGAACACTAGTATACTGAATACGCCCATGAAGCTAACAGGTTTATACACGCCTGAGCCCTGGATTTATTGAAGGATAATGCTATTCTGGTTGTAATATTATCGCTCTTTTTTCGAAATACTAACATTGTTGGCGTTTTCAAGGAAAGTCTAGTAATCTCCAATTCTTAACCAAAACTCCAACTACAGGTCGTGGGGATATTAGGCTATCGTCATCCTGGAGCTATAAGAATTTACATGCTAATGCTAATTAGGCCAATAGTATAAAATATAAAGGATGTTATTACTTGCATACTCTGAAAAGGCTTTAGCCACCATCAGCCATATGTTTGCTAAACTTTAAGAACCCACCAACTAAAAAAGATCGCCTACGTTTCCATGGAAGATTGTGTTGGCAAGATTGTGTTGGAGACTATGAACTAACTATAATCCATTTGAACCGAAGTTATGAAAAAAACTGTGTCTAGTCACCGCCCATTTAACAGGTACATATTCCGTGCTTTGGGGTCTGACCACTTAAGGCCAAATTATTGGTAAAAGAGTTTGTATACAACTCTTGTCAGGTCGTCGCTGATCTAACACAATTGAAACTGAAGTCGGACTTTCTGTGATCAGTTTCGGGTATATAATTAAGGAAAATGAGCTTTAATTCCTGCCAAGTTAGAAAAAATATACACTCATCTCCTCTGCTTAAAATACACATCAGGGTGGTGGAAGAGAGGTATTTATGTTAATAAAAATATGTGTACAAAGACTATTCCGTGAATTTATTTTAAAAAATGTTTTCTTAGAAGTCTAGAGGTTGATTGGACATATAGGAAAAGCTTAAACATTTCACCTCTTTTATGTACCTAGGATCTGCTTGATATATACATATACATTAGAGTGCATCACTCTCCATACAAAAAAAAATCGTAGTTTTTCCCCTAGGAATTGTATTTAGAACTTATTATATTTTAAGATTTCCGCCAAAATATTTCGGACAAAGACTAAGACTTAGGTGAGCTGGAGCGATTAGAAAATCAATAGAATTCGAGTTTTTTTTATAAATAAAATTAGTTTTTAAATATATTTTTTCCAAAAAAACACCTCAGATGAAAGAAGAGTTTAAGATTAAAATGTCTGCATAAAAATGTTTGAAAATTTTATCAAACAAATGAAAATAATAAAATTTTTGGAGGTATTTTCAACTGGAGCTGGGCGCTCACGTAAACTTTAATATTTTTCCTAAATATTTTGGAAGAAGACTTATATATAATAGATTTTATAATTAAGGTGGAAAAACTGGAAACTTTTTTGTGGATGCACCCTAATGCACATAAGTTTGTACTTTACAGCAACATTTTACTTTGCTTAACTTTGTATGAACATATGCAATAAATATATGTATTCCCTTACTTCTACAAAGCAGCAAGTAAAAAATATTGACATTGCAAAAGACTTGCAAACTGGTACATACATACATATTTACATATGTAAACATATGTAAGTTTTTAAGGAGTGTGCGTATTTATTTACATACGGTGATGTGTGCAGACTGCAATTACAAATAACAACACAAATACATATGTACATATGTATGCATGTACAACTTTCTTACGTGAATATAAACAAAATCACTCATTCGTAAATACGTGAGCATACATAAATTTACTTACTGCATATGTATGTAAAATGCTGCATCCCACCTAACCAAATATGAATTGCTTATACATAAATAATTACATTTAAAAACTTTTTGGGCGAGTACTTGAGAAATTTTTCATGATTTTTTGTTCTTTGAATAATTTCATCTGTGCAAAATGTGTGTAAACACTGCCGACTTCCTTCGGAGAGAAAGCTTGCAATATAAATAATCACATATGAGCCGGTATACACCCTTCCCGAGGTCTAGACAGAAAAATCGATCTAAGCGTGTTTCGTAAAATAGTAAAGCTTATATAATTTTAAAACGAACTTTACCCATATTTGATTGGATTATTTTTATACATAACTATTTCTTTTAATTTCAGTTAATTTAGGAACTACTTAATTTTATTCTTATTTTATTTATGTTATTTTTAAATTTTTAGATTTTTTTGTATTACAAGATTTTTTTTAATTTCATATAATCTTTAGAAAATTAACTTTTTTTGATTTTTAAGTCCACTTTTTTTATTTCATTTTATTTAAACTCTTTGATTTTGTTATTTTTTAGGATCTTAATTTATTTATTTTCCTTTTTGGAATTTTTGCATTGTATTATTCAAAAAGATTTTTGTTTTTAAATTTCATCTAATTTTTAGGAGGTTATTTAAATTTCTTTCTCTTTTATTGTATTAATTTTTCTTACAAATGAAAGTTTTTTTTTTAACTTTTAGATTTTATTGTTAGAAAACCCTGTTTTTTAATATCTTTTAACTTTTAGTTAATTTATGTTTTTTTTATATTGTTTGCTGTTTTAGTTTTTTTTTATAATTTTGTTTTTTTGTTTTTAATGTTTTAAAATAAAACCAATTTTTTTTTTTAAATTTAATTTAACTCACTGAAGCCAATTTAATAAATTTTTTTTTGTTCTAATATTTTTTCTGTTTCAGTAATGTTTTTTTAATATTTAATTTTCTTAAAATTTTAGCTTTTATTGATTTAAAAGAGAAAAATATATATTTCAAATTTCATTTCGTTTTTAAGCACTTATGTTATAATTTTTCTCCTTATTTTTAAAATTTTGTTACTTTTGCATTCCAATTACACAAAAAAAAAGAAACAGTTGCATGTAAATTGCAAGGACTTACGATTTTTTTTCTTTTTTTTAATTAATATTTTTTCTTTTTAGTTTATTATTATTTTTTTGCTATATATTACTTTAAAAGAAGGGTATCTTTGAATTTTCATTTAATTTTTAAGAACTTACCTAATTTTTCTTTCTCTTTTATTGTATAAAGTTTTTATTTAATTTCCTTTCATTTTTAGATTTTATTGTTTTAAAAAGAGGAATATTTTTTTTACATAATTAAATTTTTGGTAAATTATCTGGTTTATCTTCTTTTGATAAAATTTTTTACATTATACATATTATTTAAGAATAAAAATATGTATATTTTTTAATTTCGTTAAATTTTTAGGAATCATTTATTTTTTTCTCTTTTATATGATATTTTTTTCAATTCAATTTTTCCATACATTTTTAGTTTTTGTTGTTTCAACAGGAAAAAGTTATTTTTTTTTTTTATAAAATTTTATTTAACAAAAAACTTATTACTAAAAAACAATCGGAGTAACGCTAAGGCCTCCTTGTTAGAAGATATTTCAATAAGTCTTTCGTAAGATTGAATGGGGCTGTATCTTTCATAGTTTTCTTTCAAAAGACTGTAAATAATTGCCAGAATCCATTGGCGGTTAGTTTAAATGTGCAATTCGGAGAAAAATTGTAAATGAAATGTAAAGATTTAAAGAGTATATTCATGAAATCTCAGCTTGCTGTTAAAAAGCTACACAAAGTGAGCAAATTTTTTGTCTCAGTGTAACTTTGATATATATCACCGGCGTATTTCTGTAAAAGTTTCTTTGATGTGGCAGTAGAGTATAAGTGCGCATACGGATACGCTTACTTTACATGTTCATTAAACTTTTCCCTGCTTATTTTCGCTGCATATTTTTCCACTTTAATTTGCCAAAATAAAATTTTCATTTTTTTTTTTCGCACGCAGATGAACCGTATCACCGCACAGCAAGGACGACTGCGGCGCACACAACCGCAGCACCAACAACTAAAAAGGATATTGTGGCAGGTAAAACAAGGGACTTCAATTTGGATGCACGCCACTCGAAAAAAATGAAAGAAGATTTCACTGGCGGAGGAGGTGGTCTTGCTGTGGTAATGACTGCGGCGAAGACAGATGCAAATGAACCGCTAGCTGCTGCCACCAGCCACGGAAATGAGAAGGAAATAGATGTACAACTCTTTTGGCTGGAAAAGATCTATGCACTTAACAAGCAGCTGCAGCGCGAGGAGGAAATGCTGCTGAAGTTGCATGCAAAAATAAGAAAACATCAGGTGAAGCGCGCCTATCAAACAAAGCGCGAGGTGGTGCAACAAATCGAGAAATTGGATGCAGAGCTGACGTTGCAGTGTTGTGACATACGCGCAGTGGAGAGTAAATTACACGCTTCCAACGAGCAATTGAAACAGAAGTTGGGCGTGTTGGAGCGATTGAGTCAAGAATTTCTGGAGACGATGGACCAAGCAGCGCCCCCAGCGGAGGCTGGAGAGCAAAGTGTAGCCGAAGTGGCAGCTGATGCTGATAGTGAGGCAACTGTTAATCGAATGCCAGATGTAATTAACAATGAAGATCACAATCTTGCAACAGAGATGGCGTTGCATGCCACAGCGACAATGGCGAGGGAGAATAAATTGCAAGAAGCGACCGTTGATGAGTTGCATGCAAAACAGATGACGACGGTGGAGTTTGGTGGACAGCAACAAGGTTGCCAGTTGCAGTCACAAAGAAGTGGCGTAGCCGATGAAGATGTGTGGCATAGACAAAATAATGCCAAGTTGCACTTGCCACATGCAATGCAGTCAGCCACCCAAGCGTTGCATACAGATTTGAATGGCAAAAGTGATTCGAAGGCGTTGGGGGAAGAAAGTGCAGCAGCAGCAGCACCAGCAACAGGAATAGTAACAGCACCATCATCTGCTGAGGACGGAGAAGCAACAAGACCAACAACAGCAGCTGCTAGAGAAGCTGCTGCCATGGCAGCAAGCCACGCATCAGCGGCAGCCTTCAAACTGACAGCGACAGGCTATGCCGTTTCATCGTCAAGTGCAAGAATGACAGCAGCAGCAATAACAACAACAACAAGACCGTTGGCAACAGCAATAAATGCCACAGCAGATGTAACAACAGTCGCCGCAACTGCATGCAA
>NW_016168340.1:0-19487 GCF_001687245.7 Rhagoletis zephyria | reverse complement strand
TTTCGAAAAAAATTTCTTGTATGGAAGAGACTGCGTGGAAAAAAAATACTAAAAATCAACAATAATTCCTAGCTACTTAAATCTTGCACATAATTATAAAAAAATTGATTGGGCTACAAATCTGCATACTCAAAAAAATTCTAAAAAATTTTCTTAAAAAGTTTAAAATTTTCATGAAAATTTGCTGAATTCTCGCGAGTTTTGCACAAAGTTTAGGAATTATATTTTTTTAATGTTTTTTGTTGTTGAATAAACCATATTTTTATACGAAATTGGCAAAAAAATATTAGAATAAAAATTGTTGCATATATTATGAAAAATTTGCTGTGCCAATACTTTGTTCGGGCGGTGTATTGTAAATTTTTTTATTTTTATGAGGATGGGAACTATTCCCAATTAAAAAGAAAATTGCGCGCCAAAACTTAACCGTCAGAAAGTGTCAAAATGGCTTAAGTTGCAAGTTTTTACTAGTTTTGCGTTGAATAACTGTCCAATTTGAGCTACAAGAATGCTGACTACGAAAGAAAAACTAACTAAACGTTTTCAAGAAATGTCAAATTTCACAGCTGATATCTCAATCGGAAAGATCTTTTAGAAAATAATGTTTATGCACGTTTTTACTATGTAGAATTAGTTCAGTGAAGGCACAAAAACAAAATGGATTTATCCATATTTTAAAATATTACCTTTGGCCTGGAAATAGCAGCTGCCAGACCATAGTGCTCTGCAGTCTTAAATTGAATGTAAAACTAAATTTAATAAAGAACGCATACAGCACCTTCTTTTTCTCTAAATTATTCTTAGCCCATTGGTAGACGGCTTCGGGTGTACGAATTTGTTGTAACGGCAAGTGTTGAAGACTTGTTCCAGCTGCTAGTCGCTTAAAGTTTCCTCCTTAAGATTTCTTGTGTACTTGCAACAAAGTTCCATTCTGCCATTTTCTTGAAGGGATTTTCGTGATTTGAGACCTTTAGTAAAGTGAATATGATTTATTCATATTGTTTTTGTTTTTTAAACACCTTGCTTCTTTCAAAAATATACTAATATTAATGGATTGGCGCTTACACATATGTTAGCGTTTGGCCGAGCTTCTCCTCCGATTCGTGACGTGCGTCTTGATGTTGCGGCACAAAGTGGAGGCATCTACAGTTTTACGCCGACTCCGAACGGCGATTGTATTTTTTTAGAAACGGTTTTTCATGGCAGAAATACACTCAGAGGTTTGCCATTGCCTGCCGAGGGGCGGCCGCTGTTAAGAAAATACCTTTTTTTCTAAATTTTTTTGCGATGTTTCTTTGACCAGGGCTTGAACCCAGGCGCTGCGGAGTAGAAGCACGCACTGCTTATCACTACACCACAGCGGCCGCCAAAAACATATACAATTAATTTCAATGTATATTTATCATATTGCTCGAGCGTTAGGCGATCTAGAGTCCACACTTAAAAAAAATGTATGTAAAATGTAAAAAATTTATAATTTAGGCCCATAATAAGACGGAAGAAAATCATGTTTTTTCATTAAGTTTCGTTAAAAGGTTTCCAAGCTAAAACACTTTAAAGAGAGGTATGTATGACGTTTTCTTAAAATTTGACATGAAATGCCTCATATTCAAAATATGTATTACTCCCAGACCAATTGATGTCCTATGTGCTAACACATGCAATCCACACCAAATTTATCATAACACTAAGCTAACAGTTGTTCCAATGCACTGACTTTTCGGTGTATAAAAAAAGTGGCGAATGTTGTTCATCAGTCTCACACTCCAATGCATGGTATATAGGTAGCTCCATTTTGCTTAAAAAACTATACACACACCTAACCACTGCTCTTGTCGAGATTGCCAACTAGCCTTTGGCTCGTACTGCAGTCATCAAACGTAACCAGCAAGTTTCTTGCCGAGCATCTAATATAAACCAGTCTGAGATATACATATGTACAGCGTGCTTAACAAATACCAGCAATACCAGGAAATACAAGAGCCCACACTCGCACATACATACATTCAAACTGGCTTATTAGGGGGCTTCACATTTTTATGGTTTCCAACTAAGTAACTAAATACTATGTATGTATGTATGCATGTAGAGTTATATTTAAGTAACAGCACCAAAACGAGTTCAAGATAACGGGTTAGATTTTTAATGATAGCTGAAAGTGTATTGGTGTGTTTGCTACAGTAAGCTGAGTGTGCACAAAAACTGGGACAACTTAATTAAAAGCGTGAAACACTGCAAGGATTTAATTTTATGTTAATTTACACAGGCAACGCGGTGCAGGCAGCGGCAGATAGGCGGCGAAGTAATTGCTTTTATTTATGATTAATTTTTTTATTCGGGTTTAGTTGTTGGAAGCTCATTATAAGTAAGTATGTATGTATGTAGATTGTCTATCATTGTGTGTATGGATGAACGAGCTCGCTGTGTGTACTTGAATGCCACAGAAATCACAAACTAATGACTGATTCGTGCTCAGCGTGGGAACAGCGGAGATTAGTGAGCCAAAAAGTAATGAAATTGTTACGATTACGCTGTTTTAAGTTATTAAAGGTACTGGGGAGCTGTAGGTTAATTTAGCTTAGTAAGCTTACGGTGGGAAAACAAGTAAAATGAAGGGAGACGTCAACAATTTGCTTTGCTTTAA
Source organism: Rhagoletis zephyria (assembly GCF_001687245.7). NCBI lineage: Eukaryota > Metazoa > Arthropoda > Insecta > Diptera > Tephritidae > Rhagoletis > Rhagoletis zephyria. Next base: position 16,843 of record NW_016168340.1, on the reverse strand, counting down.
AAAAAAAAAACTTTGTAGACTTGAATATATATAAATTTGTTTAGAGAAAAATGTAGTTTTTATTAACAAAATAATGGTACGTAAATTCCAACCCTATTGGTCAGGTGATTATGTTAAGAGATATTTTGCCAGAATTGGCTATTTTGTTTCTGCTTATTTAATGTTTTTAATTTTTTGTATCAAAGTGAAATCCACATTTCAAACTTCATACAAAAATTATAAAAATTCAACAAACTTTAACATTTGCAATCGAAAATTTTAAACTTTTTACTTATTATTTTTCGAAAATTTTTAGGTTTGCAGTTTTATAGCCCATCAAAATTAATGGGTTAAAGTTCAAATTTCAAGACGCTAGACACTCGCGTTGATTTTTAATATTTTATTTTTTTTGTCTGACGGTTTTAGTCGTTTTCTTCTAAAGTAATTAAAGTAATTGTTGAGCATATTTTAAATGAAAAAAAAATTCACAACACCGCCAGCAAAAAAAAAAATTAAAATAAAAATGAACCGAATTTCTAGCGTCTTATAATTTTCACTTTAAACTAAATACTAAATGTTAATGGGCTGTAAAACTACTAAAATTATTCTAAAAGCTCTGAATAAAACGTTTAAAATTTTCAGGTGCAATTGTAAAAGTTTTTTTTAATGTTTATAATTTTTGTACGAAGTTTGAAATGTGGATTTATGCGGTGTTAGTTATATAATATGCAAGACTTTTACAAAACAAAAATTATGAACATTAAAATAACAAAATAAAAATATCCCAAATTAGTCCAAATGTCACATAACTTCATCAGCTGACCACAATTGTATGTAAATAAATAAATTATTTTACATTCACTTTTCTTTTGGCAGCCGCGGACCCTGGGTTCAAGCCCGGTTCAAGCGAGCATCAAAAAAAAAAAACAAAAAATTGTTTCTTATAGCGGTCGCCCCTCGGCAAGCATAGTCAAACCTTCAAGTGTGTTTCCGACATGACAAGCAGCTTCTCACAAAAATTAAATCGTCGTTCGGAATCGGCGTAAAACTGTAGGTCCCTCCGCTTTGTGTGACAACATCAAGCGCACGCCACAAATCGGAGGAAGCGCTCGGCCAAACACTAACATATTGGGTAGGCGCCTACCTATTATTATAATATTACTAAATAAGGGTGTAGATGGATTTGTATATAAAATTATTCTGCAGAAACTTTTTTTGATTTCATACAAAACCCTGCTAACACAAGTATTTATTGCATATTATTTGCATATTTTTTGTCATATTTTCTGCATTTATAAAACTCTCTAACATTCTGATGTCCACTCTTTTCTAAGTTTCGGTAAAAAAAGGTTTTGTTTTAAGTTGATCTACTTTACAGTTTTATATATATATATTTTTTTTCTCTTTATACAAAGATGTATTTCCTTTTTTTTGCCATTAATCCTTCTTGCGATTTCAATTTTCGCAAATAGTCACACTAAGTACGGCACTCTTTAAATACTTCGTACAATTTCAACTAAGTATGCATACTTATGGGTAGTATATGTATGTATGTACGTTAGACTGCATCACCAAAAAAGTTGGGGTTTCTCAAATGTATCAAAATGTGGGAAGACTTGCACGAAAATATTTCGGAAGAATATTAAAATTCACGTGAGCTGAACCGATTTGAAAATACCTCCAAAAATGGAGTGTTTTATGAATAGAAATAGTTTCTTAAAAGATGTTTGAAAAAAAAAATGCCCTTAGGCGACAAAGCAGTTTTAGATATAAGAAATCTTATAAAAATATTTATCATAATAATAAGATTTGGTTTAAGAAAAATTTGAGTAATTCGACCAAACTATACCGATTTAGATTTATGAGGTATCAGTGGAAAGGTATTTTCTCTCCCTTTTTATGTCATTGCTAAGAAATTCATTCACATCCATTTTTTTTCAAATGGAATAACACTCGTTCATTTTACCTTTCTCTTTTATACTTTGAATTAGTTTATTCGCTAGGAAATAAAAAACCTGCGAATATTTTATCGGTTTTGTTATTGATATTTTTTATCGATTTTATTATCGAAATTTTTATCGATATTGTTACTGATTTTGCTATCGATATTTTCGGAACTTATCGATAAAATAAACGATATTTTTTATCGATTTGTTATCGATTTTGTAATCTATTTTTTATAGATTTAGTAATCGATTTTGTAATCGATATTTTTATCCTTTTTGTTACCGATTTTTCTATCGATTGTTATCGAAATTTTTGTCGATTTTGTTATCGATTTTGCCATCGATATTATTATCGCTTTTGCTATCGATATTTTTTTCTTAGTGCGTGCTTTCGTTTTTGACTTGGATGTGTTCTTAACCATACCACGCAGTATTAAATTTAGCGGCTGTGTCACCAATACAGCCTGCAGACCAAGACGAAGGCGCTGGACTGTTCCTTTTTTACTAAATTTTTTAAGCTTAAACTGCTTTTCCATTTGTTTTGCCGATTCTTTTCAAAAAATACTTTAAAAAACTATTTCTATTCATAAAAAACTAAATTTTGTGAGGTGTTTTCAATTTGGCTCAGCTCACGTAAATCTTAGAATCTTTCCGAAATATTTTTGGTTCAAGTCTTCAAATATAATAGATTCCAATTGGAAAACAGTATCGGTTATTTTTGTATGTGGAGTGATGCAGTCTAATAAACATACATATGTATGCTCACTAAATCTTCAAATCTTTTGAGACTGCTTATCACATTTTCTACCCATCTTTGTTAAACTAGGATGGCTCTCTTAAATATTGTTGACTTTTGCAGCTGCTACTAAATGTCAGTGGAGATTCACAAAGTAAATCTAAGGGTTGGGAAATACGAGCGCACGGTAAGTAGCTATATTCTAAGAAAATATAAGTTATAAATATATTTAGCATTGCAGATTGTAATCATCAGATACTGAAATTAGGTATGCGAAAAAAAAATCATAAAAATCTGTAATACGGTAATCTAGAGAAGCGAGATGCAGAAAGTTCTTTGGCAATGGCAAACAAACAAATACATTTCATTTAAGACGTCTACTAAAGGAGGAGTGTCAATGCAGTGTTTTTTCCAGAGAATTGAAAAACACTCGACTGTCGAACAAGCTAGGAGGACAAAATTTATTCAGGGAAAGGGTAACTTATGAACATAAAATTTCTCCGTAAATCTCTGACTTGAAAGATTTTTATATCTTACATTCTGCTGTGGAGTGTGGAAGTGTTCAGGAATCAGTTTATATGTAATCTTACTTAAACTAAAAAATATTCTGATGATTTGCTATATCTTTGAGAAATAACTCATTGTAAATGTGTGTGATTTGTGTCAATTTTTAATAATGGACCATACTTCTAATGGTTTGGTTTGGAAAAAAAAGAAAAATTATTATATATTTTGTTTTAATATTTTACACATTTGAAGAAAAGAAAGCAACATGTCTCGCCATGTCTCCGTCCTAAATTTTGAATATAGCTTAGCAATATAATTTGTGTTTATAAAAATAGTTATGCATTTTGTACAGCACACTAGATTATAGTTATTTGTTTTTATTTCTTATTTCAGAGCGTATTTAGTATATAACAAGTCCAGAATTTGGTAAAGATTTATAGCTCTAAAGCTTTCTCCGGACAAAATTTAAGCGGCATGCTGTTAATAAACCTACTGAAAGAGATACGAGAAAGCGATTTCTTTATAACTCGTCGAAAATTGCTAGTTTCTGAATGAGCAACTTGCAAATATATATGTATGTGAATGATGAAAGATGCTCTTGTGAGTCTTTGGAAAATCATTGCAAGTACTTTAAATTTGGTCACTTCTGTTATGCATTCAGCTTCGCCGAGAGAGTATATCGTTACCTCAATACACAATGGCCCTAACCAACACGTTTTTCAAAACTGCGTTTTTCACCGATTTTGGTAGGATGCGTTAAAATAGACCTTCAATAAAAATTTTAAAGTGTTAAGCCCTAGAACAAAGGAGTTACATGCCATTTTATAAAAAGCCCTACCTGTTTTTAATACCCTGTTTATAATATTTTTAGCTAAAATTTCAATCAGTAAACATTTGTTTTACCTACTGCGCCTTGTGAAAAATTTTTTTAAAAGGATATAATCTATATCCTTGGCTACAAAACTTCGGTTTTAAAGCTGTGCCCTTTCTTTATTATATTTTCTTTATTTTCCAAAATTCGCAAACTTGCCTGTCGTTGGAATTGTAATGCTCTAATCCCCTAGGATTGTTCTTTATCGAAAAAGTATACCACTATTTTTTTTATTTTTAAATCAAAAAATATTTAGAGGTCACTCAAAGTTTTCCATGTATTGCCATATGAAAAAGATAAATTTTTTCGTAGAAATGGTAGAGAATTCTTGAAAGTCAATATTTTTCGATCGGAAAACTCTGGTTCTCTTCAGGAGACTTTCAATAATAATGCCCAATTGTTTTTTTAACCACTTTTTAATACTAACGATTTTTTATTGGTCGCCCCATTGCATTTTTCGGGGCTTTTGGCGGACCTATAAATTATAGTTGCAATGAAAAAATGGTTAAATAAACAATAGGGTATTATTACTGGGAATCTCCTGCAGATATATAGGGTTTTCCGATAGAAAAATAATGATATTTAAGAATTCTATACCATTTATACGAAAAGTTGTTTTTTCCCCATATAAAATACATGGAAAATTTTGGGCGCTTTGAGCGACCTCTAAATATTTTTTGATTTCAAAATAAAAAAAATATAGGCGTATTTTTCCGTATGCATTTTTGGACCACCCTAATGTACGTACATACTATGTACATACATACTTATACATGTTTGTTCAAATAAGATAAGATATAAAATATCCCTCTTGTATAACATACAAATTTATAGCCGGATTTTTTTGCATCTAGCGTACGTACATATTTTTACAAGCAAATTGAAGCTGAGTTGAAAATATTGCTCAGAGTTGCCAATTATCAGTAACTGAAATTATGGCTGATTTTAAAGCATTCTTAAAAAACGGTTAGAGGGGTAAGAAAACGATTTCTTAAATAATAATAAATACATACATATATTTATGATTAAGCGTCTTTCGTGGCATACGGGTCGTATGAGTAACCAATCTACATGAGTATGTAAGTGCACATGTGGCAAAAAATTATATATACACACCTTGAATACATGGATATGAACAAATAAACAATAAAAAACATATGTATGTTGTATAAAGGAAAAATCTAGAGGAAATATTTCTAACTTCTTTATAAACTGTATGCCTACAAATTTATATGGAGTAAATAAATATGTATGTGCATGTCGGATTGGTTGTACCATACACAGGGGCGGCGGGAGACGTGGGTATGGTGGATAGTAGTACTACACACCTGAAATTTTTAAAGGTGGGTAATTGCCCAACCGGAAAATTGTTTACAAGAAAAATAAGTCCAATTGGAAGCGTATTTTCGGAAGATATATTATGAAATTTTTGACCAAGTTATTTGCTCCCTGGCAAATAAATTTGATACTGAATCGGCAACGTTTTATAAAACTTAAGAAAAGTTCATGCTTGGTGAGATAGTAGATCTGAAGAAAATGTCACGTTTTATAATGGTTGTTTTGACGAATGCAGACTCAATATCGATAAAGATATATCTCTGTGCATAATGAGGCGCACAGAGCAAAATCCAGGATCTGTGAAAGAGGTTGTGCATCTATCAATGTATCTAAAAATCGCGTTTTTTGCAATATCTCAGAAGCTCTAGCAAAAAAACAAAGGTGATAGAACCTTCCGCTTGGGTTTACGTTAAAGCTAGAACTCTCGACAACTATCCCTGGAAATACCATTCATGCACCTTGACTTGATGGTCACTTATAGTCATTTGATGAATAGCAAAAACTGATTTTGGCGAAGTTTGAGTACCTACCGCAATTAAACAAAAGGTGGTAGAATCTTCCACCTAGGCTTAAATTAAGGCTTGAACTTTCAACTAGAATCCCTGAAAATACCATCCCTGGACCTTGATCCTAAGGTCACTTATAGTCATTTATTCAACAGCAAAAACGGATTTTGCCTCAATTTTGTTTCTTCCAATAGCACAATACTCCAGTATTTTGTTATTGTTCAATAAATGACTATAAGTCAGCATCAAGTCCAGGTGAACGAATGCTATTTTCAAGGATAGTAGCCGAGAGTTCTAGCTTGAATTTAAGCCCAAGTGGAAGGTTCTATCACCTTTTATTAATTGCTAGAGCATTTAAAATATTGCGAAAAACGCGATTTTCACTAAATTTCAAACTGATGGATATATACTTACAGATTCGTAGTCAGCACAAAAAAGTCTATCGAAAACAGCTTTAACATTTTAAGAAACAAAATGGGTGTTGACCTGTGTTAAACACGAAACAATAAGTTTTTCTAACGAAATCTGTTAACCTTCTCAATTACATGGGCAACTTATTTTCTTTACCTCTATACTCTTGCCACCAGCAGAGCTAGCCACCTGGGCACAGGGCGTTTTGCCGCCCTGCCTATAATAAGTAAGTACGAAATTTCGTAGGTGAGCAGGCAGGCATATAGAAATATTTGTATACTTGTGACACATTGTAAGCAGACGCACTCCATGCATGTTTATATTCACATACACATGTAAACGTATGCATTATAAGAATTTTTATTGGGTAATTTGCAACAGTAGCTGTTAGCACATAGTAACTGTTTCTGGCAACTGGCAACTGATGTCTAGCGACTGGCAGCTCAGCAGCTAAGCAACTCGACAACGCTTTATCGAAACCCCATAGCGGATCCCATACATATAACATACATACGTACTTACATAAACTTTTTGCTTGCCACTCTCAGTATTTGTTGCTGTACTATTTGAAACAAAGTTACACATACTGCTGCTTTTATTAGTTTTGTTGTTCTCATCAACATAGGCAAAGTAATAAAAGTGTTGTTAAAACATTAGCAAAACAAAAAAAAAAATTCGAAAAAAGCGAATTGCATGGTCGGTTTTATGGTTTGAAACCCTTTTAGAATAGTATGTGGCACGTGCTGTGAGTATTTATGTTAATTTACATGTAGATATGTATATGTAAACATACAAGCACGGATATAAAGAGATTTGAAACAAATTAAGGCACATAAAAGACAATTAGGAAATATTAGACCATAACCGCGTAAGCAATACTTGTAAACGTGTGCGAAAAATCAGTGAGTGAATGAATGAAAAAGAGAGTTAATAAGGAAGTGAACAAATCTCTCTAAATATGTATATACATATATACCCAATAAACATTGAGCTTGGTTAACAATTCGAAAATGAGTGGAAAAAGAATCTTTTTTTCCAGTANTTAGCAACTTTTTTTTTTGTATGGGGACCGACCCAGTCTAATATATACCCAATAAACATTGAGCTTGGTTAACAATTCGAAAATGATTGGAAAAAGAATCTTTTTTTCCAGTCTCGCCTTCGATAACGAAAGTGGAATAGGTTAGTATTCGATTCGAGAACCAGGCCATTCTCTAGCAAAACGGAACCTTCGTTGTCTCATGTATTTGTCCATCATTATGAATTCGAAATCCAGCCTATTATGGAATTGAAATTTTAATGAGAGAGGGTAATTGTCTTAGATTTACCTTCGCAAATGAGCTGGATTTTACTTCCTCTCTCGTTACTATGGTTTTAATTTTTTTCGAACCCATCTCGAGTTTATTTTCAATATACTATGAACATTGGAAAACTAAGGTTGGTCATGAGTTCGCTCTCAGTCCGATATGCATACTGGATATCGAAGGTTACTTTCGAATGTTCGCCAAAATGTTTATAGGGTATATGTATGCATATATACATAGGTATGTTGGACTTATTTAATTTTTTATATTTTAGTAACAAACAAAATAATTAAAATCACAAATTTTGACTTGACACTTTGGGTACCTTTTGTATGTTTTTTGTGTATAACTTTTGCAGCGCAAAACGGAGACATTCAAAAATCATGGCAAATAGTAAATATAATATTGAAAAATGGATTAGGCGTTGAGAAAAAACTGTTTTCCTCATGGCNTGACTTGACACTTTGGGTACCTTTTGTATGTTTTTTGTGTATAACTTTTGCAGCGCAAAACGGAGACATTCAAAAATCATGGCAAATAGTAAATATAATATTGAAAAATGGATTAGGCGTTGAGAAAAAACTGTGCTCCTCATGGCAAATAAACTGTAATAATTTGAAATCTGTCACCTGTAATTAACAAAAATGTAATATTTCAAGTTATTTTCTATTTTTAACTTTCAGCATTGATTAAATTGTTCTTATTTGTTTACATAAATATTAGATTTGTTCCACAAAGACATTGTAATTTCGAAGGTATAATTTATAAAAATATGGCTGCCAAATGAAAGAGGAAATTTCTTTAGAATTATTTGCAAAGAGTTGAAAGTTTTTGGATTCACATGGACGAATAGGTAATTTATAAGCTGATAAAGTTAGAAGGACAAAATTGGAAGATGTTATCGATGCGAATATTGCAAAATTTATTTTAAAGNATTTTCTATTTTTAACTTTCAGCATTGATTAAATTGTTCTTATTTGTTTATATGAATATTAGATTTGTTCCACAAATACATTGTAATTTCGAAGATATAATTTATAAAAATATGGGTTGCAAGTGAAAGAGGAAATTTCTTTAGAATTATTTGCAAAGAATTCAAAGTTTTTGGATTCACATGGACGAATAGGTAATTTATAAGCTGATAAAGTTAGAAGCACAAAATTGGAAGATGTTATCGATGCGAATATTGCAAAATTTATTTAAAAAAAAATATTAATGATTAAATAAAAAAAGAAATATAGTCAATACTGGTCAAGAAAAGGAGATTCTATTATTGCCATCAAAGCAAATTACAAATCTCGAAAATCCCGGGATTATTTGCCAAGAAGAGGGATTAACATTCCTAGTGTTAATGTAAGGATTTTCAGATCTTTGGACAGTGCGGTTAATGAATTTTTAAATATGTACTCAAAACTGATATAATCAATTGGTCTTAAGCGAAAATTTGTTTTTCGTAAAATTTTTTGGAAAGTGCGCGTAGCCCGCCCACTAATGTCAAATATTTGTATCTCGAAAACCACTTCACCAATCCCTACCAAATTTTGTAAACACATTGCGCCTGACCTTAAATACTGTCTTGAAAATTTTTGAAATTGAACAAAAAGCAAGCCCTCTAGAAATATTGCTAACATTGAATTTTCACAAATTATCGTTACTTATAACTCTTTAGGCATTTGAGAAAAATGGATTACAAAAGAATTTAATGTTTCCTCAATGGATTTCAAGCAATTCGATTTATAACAAATATCCTTTTAGCGTTGAATCGAACGATTTCGGCGATTTACCCATATAGCGCTCAAAGTTTTCCATATATCTATTTTATATGCGAAAAAATCAGCTTTTCGTAGAATTCTTTTCTTCTTCTGTTATAGAATTCTTGAAAATAAATATTTTTCGATCGGAAAATTTTGTTTATCTTCAGGAGATTCCCAATAACAATACTCAATTGTAATTATATTTTATAGGTCCGCCAAAAACGGCGAAAACCCCCAGAAAATGCTTATTTTTTTTTACCTATAGCACGGCGTTTACATGAGACAATTTCGCCCCGACAATAGCAATATATTCACACCTTTTCACTAATACATTCACACTTCTCTAGTTGTTTTCGTCACTGTCTTTGATTTTGGCGAAGGCAGTGAATTGGACAGTAAATTGGACAATTCGGTCACGTCTTGGTTAATTTGGGAAAAAGGGGCAATAAATAATCGCAAAATCTCGCAGAATTATGAAAAGTATGTTTGTGTTTGGATATTTCAATAAGGGCAAAATTCAATTCACAGTGCGTGGTTAACTCAGAATCGGCAGTTAACTACAAATTTTTGTACTAAAAATCTCTAGTTAATTGCCGATTCTTAGTTAAATACACTGAGGGGAAAAAATATTAAAATCAAANCCATCTTTGGATATCAAGAAATTATGGCATGCATCTTTACGCACTCAGCTACACCCCGGCATATAAATTTTCTTTCAATTGTTGAATATCCATCAACGCGATTTGTATGGATAAACAGCTCTCAGAGCGGCGCTCTGCATGCTTGGGGTGCGTATGTACACTCATATATATACTCAGATGTGAACAGTCAAATACGTGCGTAATAAATTTTGTATGGAAATATTATTTTTAAATTCGAACATTTTTAAACGATAATCAAATATAAAGTATTCATTTTTACTATGCATTATTTCCCTCAGTGTACGTACTGTGAAATTGGCTCTAAATAATAGGAAACCTACGCCAACCGATACTAACGGCAGTTGCTGAAAAGTGTATTGCCTTTATAATTGTCTGGACGTCTACCTAATACAACAATTTGACAACTAATACATATTATCAGTTGTCTTGTCGCAAATTGTCCTATGCAAACCCAGCGTTACCGGGTTTTACACGGTTCAAGTAATGAAATCAATTCAGCTTGCTAGTGGAAGAGAGGGTTGCATCTGTACCGTCAAGTGGTTTCTAATTTGTTGCTTTGCTTTTGACATTTTCGCAAATAGAAAACACAAAAGAGAATGAACCAAAATTGCTTTAAAGTACTTGAATCATGTAAATCGGGTGTAATTAAATTTGAAAAAAACTAGTTTGAATATATTTTGGCACCATACTATGGTGTTAGTGATTCTGCGTCGATGGGAGAAACTAATCTTATATCGAAGAGAAAGGACAAAGTTACTGAAAATCGTTATGTAACAATTAGCAAATTCTTCTGGAACTTAACAAAACCAATAAGTTGGTATAAATAGCTTCATCAATGCATTATAAAATTATCCGACACTATCGATAGCATCGATAGTTTCAATGCAAACTATCGAAAACATCGAATGGGATGACTATCGATAGTTTTACAGCTCTATCGCGGAATGAACACATATACTTGTTATTACATTATGTACACCATTGAATTTCAGCTGACACCAGGGATGCCAACTGCCCTGCAAACTCCTGAAAAAATTCCACTATTTGCGATGAAGTTCCCCAAAAATGAATTTAGCTACAAATTTAAGGCACTTGATGCTCAGTTTTTATTAAAAAACAACAACTATCATTATTTGTGATATAAGTATTTAAAAAGGACAGTCTTTTTTAATATTTCATGTTTAAAGTATTTATAGAAAGCAAATGCGATGGCTTGGTGGCGAAAACGAAACGAGAAAGGAGAGTGCCAAATGAAAACGTGAAAAAGGGGAAAAGCGTCGCTATGCACAGTTGCAATTTCTATAATATCCACACGGTTGCATGAGGCAATTACGTAATATTTCAAATCCGTGATACAAAATGAGAGATTGTTAGTGAAGACTATGCAGGCAAAATGTTTTGCGCACACGTTTAGTAATTACATATAATTAGCTTATAGTTAAAAAAAAAAAATATTATTATTTTTGAAATATTTATTTGCTTTATATAAATTACTACACTTTGTGACTTAATGTACGATAATTATGCCCTCAAGGAAACCAAGTTCCCCGCCAGGAGCAACCAGTGACATGTAAACTAGCATAATTACATAAGATTGACTCACTAAACTAAATCACAGCCATAACACATACAACTACTACATAAATAACCGTTTACATATACCATATTCCAGCCGAATGCCCAACAACCTCAGATACGGTCACAACCGCCACTCTGCACTTCTGATCCGCTTACCATATAAAAAATCATCGCCTCTCATATACTCTTTATGTCAGTTTGTTTATTTTCTCATTAAAATCTCGGCATAGCATGTCATCAGGCTATTAAAATTGCATTATACGCTTTGATGACAGCGATATACCGCTTAAAATTGGTGATGCGGCTTAAAAGCCAATAATCGAATTTTATTGCCACAATGGGTGAATACATAAATACCTACGTTTGAAAGTGCTTACTCCATGCATACATATGTGCACACAAAAGCTCACACATTTGCATAATAAAAAACACAAAATGAATAACGAACGCTGAAATCGCAGCTCCGTGGATAAGTGTCACCTGGTTGTTGGCGGCTTGACGTTGTGGTATCAATATACTGCGCTAACTAACTCAAAGCTATACACGTAGTAAGCAGCATTTCAAGCTATTCAATGCATTTGCATGCTAACATAAATACACATATCCTTAATTAGGAATAATAATCCCGGGATACCGGAATTTCTCAGATTCCAAAAATCCCGGGATTCTTGGAAAATAATAATAATTTTCATCATGAAATATATACACATATATATATATATATACGCGGTTTTGCAATTTGTTGATACGCGGTTTTGTACTTCAAACGACGATATAGTTTGTTGAGCATCTCTGTTTCAAACTACTACTACATTCTGAAACCCCTTTTATTTGGCACCCATATGGTGATAAATACATATTCCACTTACCTAGTTTCCTTAATTCGGATTGAGTTGGAATTTTTAAACAGGTCCGTAACCCTCTTATAGTTAAAATAAGAAAAAAGCTTTTCGAAACCATTTCTATTTATACCCACTTTATAATAATTGGTTTATTTTTTTAAATTATTAGAATATACTTAATGGTGGCAACTCCTTTCAAAAAAAAGTAAAACCTTATTGCACATATGCAGTGCAAGCCTTTTCATTTGACTCATCATTTTGGAAAATCCCACAAACGTTGCGTATATGTTGGCATTTAATATTAAATAATTTGAATATAATTATTCAGCAGGTGGCAACTCTTTTCAAAAAATTAAACCAGTTTGCACATCTCCCTGCCAAGCGCTTCAAAATTGTGCTATTAGCACTAATTGAGTCCTGGAAATGTGCTCAGGCAACTCTACTACCAACCATGCAAGATTCGCTCCCGAATTGTCGAATGGAGAGGGGGTAGATGTGGCGAGCTCAGCCGCCACCTAGTTGTAAGTTTTCAAACTACATCCCTGTGAGGCAAACTGAATCAGGTGATTTTTCATAGTTTAAAATAAATGTCTAGTTCCGACTTTTTCAATTGAGCCTGCCGAAATAACTTAAATACCTCGATCACAGCGCCATCTATCAAAAAATGTTGCGATTTTCTTCTAAATGGCTTGAAGACAAACTTATCATGTCAATTTGAGCTAGCAACTTTTTGAATTTACCAGTAAAAAATATACGATGAAAAATTACTAATTTTTATATATGAATATTTTGCCAATCTATGGTATGATTCCGATTCAGATCAGTCTATGTTAGAAGGAATATAAATTTTGCATACATCATACATATGTATGTATACACATTTATGTTTTCGAATTGTATATCGTGTACGGCAATGTTACCATCTGCCGCTATTTTGTATTAATTACGCCATTTTGATTGCCTGTTCTAAATATGCAGCCATTCGTACAAAAGTAAGCGTTACTCTACGTTGAGCAACAAGTATGTTTGCGAAATCGGGTACATACATATATATGTGTGTAAGTGCTTGTATACAAAAGTATAAAAAAGCCTATACATACGTACCTACTCGTATGCATGCATACATATGCATGTATTGGTATAAAGGCACGCTCATACGTTAATCTGTGTATAGTAAAAGAGTCAATTTAAGTGATTGAAACTTTCCGACCCCATTAGTAGCATCGCTATACAGTTAAAAGGGAACAATTTCAAATGAAACGCACACAAATGTATGTGTACACATATGTATGTATGTATATATGTAGATGTACACATTTGCAAGAGCACTTTGAATACTTTGAGCTTTTGCACATACATACATACATACAAACGGACCTAGATGTGCACATTTTTGTAATTTGCAATGGTCACAATGTTCACTCAGTTAGCGCAAAAGTTAGTCGATTGCCGAAAGTTAGTAAAAGTAAGAAATAGTTTCTGGTCGAAAAAGGTTAAGGTAAGTGTATTCATGCTAGACGTGGGCAATCGCTTAACAGTGAGTACGTTTACATATATGGGCCTGTACATGTGTATATTCTGCAGTACTTTCTTTGATTTTACTTAGTTTTGTACCTTTTCAACTACTCTTGCTGCTAGTTAACTTGCAAGTTCAATTTATTACTCAATTTTCTTTTGTAGAATATTTGAAACGATTTGCTTACATTGCAAAAAGTTTTCAATTAAATTTGGCTATGGCAAGACTTTTTATGGGTTTTTTATTTTATTTCTATATGCATATGTATGTATGTGTTTCCTTTCCATTTCAGTAAGTGCTTGGCGTTCATGGGCGTGATAGCGAAGAAAATGTTATGCTTTTTGGATTTTCATTGCTAAAGCTTAACTAAATACATATGTATGTGTATGTATGTACAAAAGGGTGGAGTTATATAGAGGAAACTAAAATTATTTACAAAGATTCTCGGTGTCATCTCCTAAAAATTTGCGAATAGCCTAGAGACTTAACTATACAAAGTTGTAGGTCAATGAAAAAAAAATGATAGGACGCTTAAGGCCCCCAAAGCCAATTCAATCTCCAAACTGTAAAAAATATTACCCAATTGGATAATTAAAATGTTTTTTTTTTGTTATTTTAACGATTTTTTACGAATCCCACAATTGGGTATTATGTCTCCTCAAGAAAAGGAAAGTGTCACGATTGAAGAACATTGATTTTCAAGGATTTTATAAAATTTCAACGAAAAACAATTGCCGAGAACTAGGCTCTTTTAAAAATAAGGGTCATCCTAATGTATATACGAGTATGTGCTTTTATTTTATAGAAGCAAATATTCGACCTGCTTTGAACAGCTCAGGTGAACTTTTGCATAAATGAAAAGTAATAACAAGTTTTGAAAGTCAATCTTAAAAGGTTTTGAGCATCGGAAAAATAAAATACCTAATTGACTTACTTACGTCCGCTTTACAGCGTCAATAGCTCCGAAGCATAAATTCTAACTGGGGAGACATTGCCTTTCCCACAATTTTTCAGCATTGGATTTCAAAATCAACCAAAAACTGGTTAATATGACCAAATTCAAACTTGAAATGGAATCAATGTAATTTTTGTTTACACTTTTGTTTACATTTTGTAAATTTACCCTAAAATGTTGTACTTAAAAAAAGTTTATTCGTCATTTTATCGTATACTCTCCTTCACAAATGTTTTTTTTTTTCGAAATTAAACAAAAACAAACAATTAAGAGCAGCGCTCTATTCGGCTATGCCGAAGGCTTCATACCTTTTATGGACATCTGAAAATTTTAATTTAACAGATTACTGCATTTAAAAAAATTTGTATATTCACAGCATAGATAGATAGAGGAGTTACATATATAAAAAATCATATCTAAACAATTAGAGGTATGGAAGATATATGTACCTTATATAGCACCAGCGTAAGTTATTTTCACTGCTGTGTGATCGGTATGTAAACCGGTAACACAATTTAATGGGTTTAGCTTCCTACATAAATGAGATATATCGCAAAAACTGATATCTGAACAATCAGTGGTATAAGAGATAAAGCTTATACAGCATAGATTTTGACGATTTTCGCAGTAGACTTTGTATTATTATTTATAAAATAGCTTACGAAATTTATCGGTTTTAGCTGTGTAAATAAACTAGTTTTACGGTAAAGCGCTATATCTGAAAAATCAGTTGTATGGAGGCAATTTTCACAATTCGGCAACCTTCAAACTGATTTTAGATCCATGGTTTCTACGGCAAATTTGCTTAGAATTATACGTAAAATGCTCCATAGTAAAAAAAAAAATTATCCGACCTGATTTAAAACTTAATCTAACAACTTCTACCAATTTTCATACGTAAAATTACCGCTATTACCAATATTTCGTTAAACTTGTTATTTAAATGGATTTAACTTTTTAAACCGATGGCAACCCTCTTAAAAACGGTTTTTTAAGTTGAATTTGAACCCATTTCATTTGACAGCCACATTCCTGTATTATTTCATTTAACTATTAAATAATTTATTTTTTAGTTTTGAAAAACATGGCAACTCTCTTTAAAAAATAGTATATGGCGCATTAACGTAAAAGAGCAACACACATATTCACACACTCACTCACAAGTAAGTTTTAAAATTTATCTCCCCTTGAAACACACAAATTTTATTCAGATACATTTTTAAACCAGCTTGAGAAAACGGCACTAAGTAATAGCATATCAACATTCTTGCTAAAGCTTTGGCATTTTTATGATGAACTATGTTTAATACAATTAGTTTCGCAGTTTGTTTAAAGTTTCACTTCACTAATTTCATTATTTCATTCATTGGTTCTTATGTAAGTTTTTGAAGTGGAGTGATTATGCCGATTTAGAGGCCGTTGAAAAAATGAGCATTTTTTTTCACACCTTTAAATGTTACCTTTTTCCTCACAGTCTATCTACTTCTGTCTGTGCGCTAATTGAATTATTTACAACAGAATGGCCATGTCGGCTTTAAGTGTAAAATAATCACACTTGAAAAATGAAAAAAAACCGCAAATATTTAGATTGTGCAGGTGTGCATTTCTCGTATGCCCATTTACTATTTACTAAAGTCGTGATCACATACAAATGCCCTTTAGTAAGTAACTAAAAAGTTTTTATTGCTTATCTGCATTTGGTACGAGACATTTATTTACTCTTTAATGTTTTTGTTACAATAGATAAACAAAAAAAAAAAACTTAGCTCAACTGTACAGTGAATCGATTTTCAGCAAAACCTAGGCTGTATAGTAACTAACCGCCACTTCCCTTTTTATGAATTCTTCTTGAAATCTTTTTGTTAGGTAGATATTTCAGCATGTTATTTAATACACTCGATGATTCCATTTTTTGTATCTTACTTTTAAACCGCAAAT
>NW_016168339.1:0-19493 GCF_001687245.7 Rhagoletis zephyria | reverse complement strand
CGAAATTTATCGATAAACTTGAATGTATCGGGTCAATTTCAAGTCCTGCTGAAGTCCTCCAAAGACCATCTCAGCTAAAATAAAAATAAGTTACCTTTTAGCAAAAGATTTTCCGGTTAGTTAATATGTACCGTATAAGTATCGCTACGTGTTAGGTTAGAAAACCTCTCCAAGGCTTCTAAAACTAGAAAAACTGTCGAATTTCGACAGTAACTGGAACTCTAGTCTATATATTAATACATTCTCCGTTCGTTTGGCGATTCTACCGAACCGATTTCAAAACCAAGAACACCGTTGGAAAGGAACTTTNGATTCTACCGAACCGATTTCAAAACCAAGAACACCGTTGGAAAGGAACTTTTTCGTAGATGAGCAAAGTTGTTATGGTTTCACAATTGGTTGAAAATTACGGCCAAAACCGTCATTTAAACATTTTCAATTTGACATGTTTCGCGTGTTGTTTCACTTCACATTTGAAATTAAGCTTTGGAATAAAGATAAATATGAAGATGAAGAAATAAATGATAGCGATGAAATTAAAAGAAGGCAAATGTGAAGATAAAGACGAAAATGGAGACAATGACAGATACATAAGAATTAGGGTAACTGAAAGGGTAAGAACATTTCTTGAATTTATGAAGTGAAACTACTTTACGGCAGTTGGTTGGTTGGGAGTAAATTGTCAAATTCAAGGGGAATAATGCACATGGAAATAGTTCTCAGCGGTTTAGCGGTTTGAGAATAAAAACAAAAACAAAGATGCCTAGAGGTACAGGCAAAAACGAAGATCAAAGTAAATCTAAACACTTTAAGGTAAAGGTGAAGAGGAACATGTAAAAATAAAGATAAATATGGAGAAAAGGATAAGGATGAAGATCGATATTGTCATCGATATAAAACTCGATATTTTTCTCGATATAATAATCGATATTGTTATCGATAAAATAATCGATATGGTTTTCGATACTGTTATTGATTAAATAACTGCTATTGTAATCGATATAATAATCAATATAATAATCGATATTGTTATCGGTATAATAATCGAATAAATAATTGATTTTGTTATCGATTAAGTCATTTATATTGTTAAAGATATGTACAATAATCGATACTTATGATTGTTATATTTATCGATGAATTAATCGATTTTGCAATCGTTGTATTTTTCTATATGGATATTGTTATCGGTATTTTTATCGACACAGTTATCAACAGGGTTATCGTTATATTAATCGGAACATGGAATGTGATCACATTACATGACATCACATAACATTTTATCACATGATATGAAGAGACATCACATGATATTACATCACATAATATGATATCACATCACACGATATCACGTGACATGACATTATATGATATGACATCACATTATATGGCATGACATCACATGACTTGACATCACATGATATGACATCGTATGACATGACATGGCATTACATGACGTGGCATCACATGATATGACATCATATGGTATGACATCATATGACATGACATCAGAGGATATGACAACACATGACATGACATCCTATCACATCACATAAAATCACGTCACATCTTATCACGTCATCGCACCTCATCTCATCTACGTGAATAGAAAAAGAAAAGGATATAAGCAAAGATGTGAAAGATAAAAACAAAGATGAAGACCAAGGTAAAGTTACCGATTTCAAAACCAAAAACACCATTGGAAAGGTAATTTTCTGTAGATGAGAAGAGTTTCTATAGTTTCGAAATTGATTGAAAATCGTCGTTTAAAAATTTCCATATTTTTGTATGGTTGTTTTTGCTACCTGTTCAATTTTAACTGTTTCGCAGTTTGGTTTACTTCGTATTTGAAATTATACTTTGAAATGAAGATAAATATGAAGATGAAGAAACAAGTGATAACGATGAAGACAAAAAAAGGCAAAGGTGAAGATAAAGACGAAAATTGAGATAAAGGCGAAAATGGAGACAATGAGAATTACATAAGAATTAGGTTAACAGAGTTAAAATTTTCCGATAGGAAAAATTCAGCTATAAATTTACTAATATTTATCGAATCATCGAAGTTTATAATTATCGAAATTTATCCATGCTTTTAAGTTATCGCAACGTATCGAATTATTCAAACTGATCAATGTTTACTGAGCTGTCGAAATTTATAGACACAGAAACTTAGTTGTCCAAATTAAATTTACGGATAGTTATCGAGCTATAAAAACGTGTGGGATTAACGAAATTTCTCAAGTTAAAGAAATGTGTCAAGTTATCGATATTTATTTAATTATCATTATTTTAGATTTAACGAAATTTATCGAGGTGTCGTAATGCATGGAGTTCTTTCAACTTACNGGTTTTCGATACTGTTATTGATTAAATAACTGCTATTGTAATCGATATAATAATCAATATAATAATNTTTCAAAATATATCGATTTATCGAAATTTCAAAATTATATAAGCTTATCGATATATCACTGCTTTAGAATTTAATCGTCCCAACAAAGTGTAACGAGTTATCAAAATGTTTAGATAGTTTTCGAAAAATGTGGAGATGTCAAAAGTAAAAATTTATAAAGGTATCCAAAGTTTTTACATTTTTGAGTTATCGAAATTTATCGAGCCATCGAATTTCACAGTTATCGAAATTAGTCAAGTTAATGAATTTTGTTGGGTTATAGAATTTTAGTGTTATTGAAATTCAACGAAATATCGTTATGTATCAAATCATTGAAATTTATCGATAAACTTGAATGTATCGGGTCAATTCCAAGTCCTGGCGAAGTTATCCAAAGACCTTCTCAGATAAAAAAAAAATAGTTACATTTAGCAGAAGATTTTCCGGTTAGTTAATTTGAACCGTATAAGTTTTGCTACGTGTGAAGTTAGAACACCTCTCCAAGGCTTCTAAAACTAGAAAAACTGTCGAATTTCGACAGTAACTGGCACTCTAGTACAAGATTAATTGTTGTCTTTCGTGAAGTTCTCTAAATAAATTTTGGTATAAATACTGAGGTATATTCATGAACATCACGTTTTATTTTTTACTTAAGTTTAAATACTTAGTATCTTCAAGTATTTCTTTAATGCATTCACCCAAATCTCGGGGGGTTATTACTAGTAGTATTAATTGCGCTGGTGAAAAAATTATTAGTGCTTATAATAAAAGTAAGACAATCAAAAATTAAATTTGGTATAGACATTGAAAAAAAGTACAAGTCAATTTTGTGAATTAACAGCCCTATTCTAATAAAACCTCACAACTGAGTTGTGAGCAAAAATTTGTGAAATCTCTTGTGAGGTATATTTTGTGAGGTTATTCTGGGCACACCTCCCTGCAAGAACAGTATCTATCATTTGACAAATCATTTGAGTGGCAAGACTGATAGAGATTTCTGTCACTGGCTACCTACAAGTTTCTATCAAATTCTAAAGGGCAGTGTGAAAAATCTGATGTAAACATTTGTGTACAAATTCTTCTTCCGTCTTGCTCCAACTTATGGCCTTATTTTATGGTCTATTTTTAACCAACGCAAAATTTGCATATGTGTTAGTAAGATAAATGGGAATGTGTTAGTTTCCATTACACAATTCTTGTAGGGCTCATAAGAAAAAAGCTCAACAAAATCACCACACGAGGTGAAAAGCGTTTTTCTGTCTAACAGCTGTTTCGTAAATAAAATAAATACAAAAGATGGATGCTGAACAACAGGAAAAGTAAATATTTTTGCAATTTGTTTATTTTTGTTATAATTTTTTATTTTATTTATTTTATTTATTTTATTTGAAATCCTATGCCTGCTCTTGCTCTTCCAAAACTGCCGCAAAACCAAGCAATAACTACGCCATTACTAAATATATTTATACCCGAGTGCACTTCTACACAGGGGTATTATAACTTTGTTCACATAACGGTTGTTTGTAACAGGCAAAACGAATCGAGATAGATATAGACAAATGTATATATAAATGATCAGAATGAAAAGAGAAATCGATTAAGCGGTGACTGTCTGTCCGTCCGTCCGTCCGTCCGTCTGTCCGTCTGTGCACACGATAACTCGAGTAAAAATTAAGATATCTTAACGAAACTTGGTACGTGTACTTCTTTCGGGGGTAGGACGGATGGTATGGTCAAAATCGGACAATAACCACGCCTACCTCCCATATAACGGTAATTTTCAGAAATACAAAAACTGCGATATTTTAGTAACTACTGAAGATAATTCACTCAAAATTGATATTTATAATAAATTTTAGACGAAAAATAAGAATATTAACATTTTTTTGAAAATGGGCGTAGCCACGCCCACTTATGGTTACATGTGTATATCTTGGTAACCGCTGGCGCTGCATCAATTTATTCCAGCACAGTTGTTGGCCCTGGTACAGCATACCAAATGGCCGAAAATTTTTAAAATCGGACAATAACCACGCCCACATCCCATATAACGGTAATTTCGAGAAATACGAAATCCTCGATAAATCAGTAAATATTAAAGCTAATTTATTCAAAATGATGGTTGCAACAATTCTTTGCCAGGAAATACGTTTATGATAAAATTTTGGAAAATGGGCGTGGCACCGCCCACTTATGATCACGTATATGTATCTCGCTAACCGTTCTAGCAATTTGTACCAAACTCGGTATGGTTATTGTGCTTGCCACATAAAAGTAAACCATTGAAAATTGTTGAAATCGGACTAAAATTACGGCCGCTTTTCATATAACGGTAAATTTCAGAAATGCTTGAAATTTCAATATTTTGAAATTTAAGGACGCTAGTTTACTTAAAATTTATACACGCTGGCTTATCATGTAGCGGTAGCTTTCGGAAAGGTGGAAAACATATATTTAATACTTGCGCCGGGTAGTTAATGTTCGGCTCCGCCCGAACTTAGACTTTCTTACTTGTTTTAATTTAAAAATAGCGAACGGAAATTAACAACACATTATTCAATTGCTCAATAAAAATCTTCTGTTTTTCTCTTGTGGGGGTCTCATTCGTACATCATACATTTTCTGACAATTATAAGCGTTTGAGCTTTTGAATTTACGCCAGCATAGGGATAACATCACAATAGCCAGAAACCTCACAATAGTGAATGTGGTGATTTTTGTGAGGGCAACAGAATAGGGCTGTAAATGTAAAATTTAAATATTTTATTTACTTCATATGTACATTTACGTACAATTCTTTTTCCGTGAAAAAAAAACAACAACAACAATCCTATGTAAAGGTGTTACCGTAATATGGGTCGATGCTTCCAAAAAACAGGCAACGGCAAAAATCACAACAAGGACAACACGAACAACAGAACTGCATATTTTTTTTATGAAGCACAAACAATTAAAGGGGTTTAGCCCAACAATAACAATTTGTCAACACGGTCAAATGAAGGTGAATTAAAGACATATTTTTACAACAACTCTTTAGACTAAATATTACATAAATATTTGTACAACAACACACAAGTTAAGATGAAATGAAAGTCAAGGAATACATAATTCTGCAATAATAATTCTCTTTCCTGAGAGTGGCATGGAAACGTACATATGGCTTTATACACATAAAGCTGAAGCAACCGAAGAAGAACAAAACCAAATGCAGTGTTAAATAGCAAAGCGGATAAGTTAATATTACCTTATTATATTTCAGTACAGTAAATAAAAAAATGGTTACCTTCGACATTAATTCAAACTTTAAACTTATTACTACTAATATTAACAGCATACCCAATTACAATAGATTAAAGTTATGGAGGTTAATAGATAACATAAATCTTGTCGATGTGACTCAACAATTAAAAACTCTTACAATCAACTAAATACGCTATTGTATCGTTTGAATAACGCATTATATTTCTGTGCTAAAAGATTTTCAGAATTAAATAGTGAAAGAAATGCAAGAATTGCTCTGAACTCATTTAAACATGGTTTGCCAGAACCTGTAAAAAACCTAATCGTGAGCAGAAACCCCAAAAGTTTAAAATAAGCATATGACATAATCAAAACAAATGGTTATCTAAAATATAATAACAGTCGATTTAATTTTTTTAATAATTCACAAATTTACAGAAGTAATAGATTTAATACACAGCGAAGTGAATATAACATAAATAATCACAGTCAAGTACAACAAAACCAACAATATGATAATAACAGCAGAACTAGATACGCACAAAATAATGGCTCACAAAGTAATAACATTGGCCAGTCAAATTTTATCGCACAGCTTACGCAAACCTAAAACAACAATAGTCAAATACGTAGATCGCAAAGTTATTATCCTCGACTAAGCAATATAGCTGGGAACTTCATCCAGATTTTTCAACTATCCGGATAAACCGAATATTCGAATAACGGATACCTAAATGGAAAATCCGGTTACTCTGGAAGCTGAGATAATATTCGGCTATCCGAATATCTAGATTTTTCGTTATAAAAACGATATTTTCATTTCCCAATACAGGCGCTCATAAATGTGTAGTAACTAGTTTTCAATTTCTACGCACGAAATAGTTTGTATAAATTTTTAAATTTCCAAAATTCTACTTTGGAATTTCCAAGGCTTCTACAAACGAACTAAAGAGTTCAACAAACAAATTTATGCGCATAGAAAACTTGCTACTTCATATGCATGAGCGCCTGGTATTGGCCCAGCAAACATTTGGATTCATAAATGAGTCTTTAAGAAGTCCTATTTCGGAGCCATTACGCTCATAGTGAGCTAATTTAAAAGTCCGATATGAGGGTGTTTCCCTTCCTCCGAAGGTCGACATATATGAGCTTAAATTCATACATCAAATGGGCCTTAATATGAGTCATATTGGACTCTTATTGGCCTCATATACGGCTCATTTTGGACTCTTTTAAAATAATTTTTGGCCCCATATATGAATAATTTCAGACTCTTTTTGAGGCTCTTATCGGCCTCATAAATTACTACATTCGGAGTCTGTAGCTGCAGCCATGATAAAAACATAACAAGGTAAGACCATTGAGATGCAATCTGACGTTTGTCAGCTATCCCAATAAATATTGGGCTTGGTCAACAATTCGAAAATGATTGGAAAACCAATCTTTTTCTCGAGCCTCACCTTCGATAACTAATTGCTAATAGCAAAAGGAAACCTTCGTTATCCACTGTATTTTTATTTCGTTATGAATTCGAAATCCAGCCATTATCGAATTGAAAATTTAATTAGTGAGAGTGATTGTCTTATATTTACCTTCGAAAATGAGCTAGATTTCAATTCCTCTCTTGTTACTATGGTTCCTTATTTTTTCCCCGAACCCATCTCAAGTGTATTTCTAATACACAATGAACATTGGACAACTAAGGTTGGTTATGAGTTCGTTCTCAGTTCGATATCCTTATTGGATATCGAAGGTAATTTTCGAACGTTCGCCAAAATATTTATAGGGATATAATTTAAAAACTCACACACACATTCTCATTTTCAATCTCACACAACAACAATCCCACCCGACCAACGTACACGAGAATGCATCCATTTTAGTTATTTTAGCAACACTTTCACTTACAAAACTATTGAGAAACATCTGAGTTTCAAGATGCGAATAAAACTAAGTTATTCCATTTTTCTAGCCCAACGTTTCGGTAATACTTTTTAGCATCTTCAGGGGCAATTCATTTATTTGATATCTGTCACAAACCAATAAGATACAAAACATATTAAAACATAACCATAAAGCAATAAAAATATATAAATAAAGACAATTAAACATTTTAAATATAGGTACAAACCAACTCACCCTACTAGTAATGTTCTTTTTGTTTGTAATGTTGTGTTAGTAACAGAAATTTTAATGTTTTTATGTAATTAATTTTGAAATTTTGTTTTAATATTCAAAACAATAGGATGAGTTGGTTTGTACCTATATTTAAAATGTTTTATTGTATTTATTTATATATTTTTATTGCTTTATGGTTATGTTTTAATATCTTTTGTATCCCATTAGTTTGTGACAGATATCAAATAAATGAATTGCCCCTGAAGATGCTAAAAAGTATTAGCGAAACGTTGGGCTAGAAAAATGGAATAACTTAGTTTTATTCGCATCTTGAAACTCAGATCAGACGCGCCTATTAATATACATGTTAAATAAATCAAGAACTGATCGGAATATACATACTTAAACCAGTTTTGTTAAAAGCATATCTGCTTGCCAACGTTGCAAGAGAAGGAAACCTGTGGTGACAGACATCAATTGCTGTCCCAATGCCTCTTCGAGTCATAGTGTGGCACGGTACTGGTGTGACATTGCCCAATTCCAGATTATCCAGACAGACCTCTGACGCCACGAAACGCTTGCCTCAAACCAAGAAGTGATGCAAGGGTGGTCGGTCGAAGCAGAACTGCCCTCGCTATTCCCTCGAAGCAAGGTCTGGAGGTCTGGGTCGCGGGCAACTTATTGTAAAGCCCGTAAAATGCCCCTGCTCATTGCTGTAATGGGGAGGGCGGGTTAGACTCGGCAGATGACTACTGCGGAAATTAAACGCTGATCCGGGCCGTCATTGCCTCCGGCACTGTAGCCAATGCTCGTTCATAAGAGAGGGATGGAACCATTGTGGTGAAATGCCTATCCCAAGTTAACTGGGATTGGCTCAAAGCTGTGGAGCAAAGAATACCGGTCACAAGGGGGCAGACTTCACTGTTTACAGTGCTAATTACAAATGAGAGATAAAATTTTGAATGGTAGAGCGGAATACGTGCCGTGGGAACGTAGTATAACTCGCTCTGCGAAGAGGGCTGCAGCGGGATTGAGACCTTGAGTCAAACGGCTAGGCTAGTAAAAGGTCTGAAGAAGGACCAAACCACAAAGATGCCTTCACTCAAGAGTCCTGATGACTTTTTAACGGAGAACTCTCTGTTCTTCTAGAGGCTCAATTTCGTGAAATCAGGTGATGGTTTCGCCTTCATACCCTCTACTGGTGAGAAGGGAATGCGAGAACCACAGTGTCAAGGTACAACTGGTTTGTTGCCAGAAATGTGGCTAATGAAGATGCCCCAAGGACCAATTTCAAATGAATATTTAAATGGGACTTAAGTTTAGTTGTGGATTGTTGTTTGAATGCCATTTAACTTTCGTTGGGTTTCAGATCAACTTTGTTTAAATATGCCAAACAATTGGCAGCACTNAAAGCCCGTAAAATGCCCCTGCTCATTGCTGTAATGGGGAGGGCGGGTTAGACTCGGCAGATGACTACTGCGGAAATTAAACGCTGATCCGGGCCGTCATTGCCTCCGGCACTGTAGCCAATGCTCGTTCATAAGAGAGGGATGGAACCATTGTGGTGAAATGCCTATCCCAAGTTAACTGGGATTGGCTCAAAGCTGTGGAGCAAAGAATACCGGTCACAAGGGGGCAGACTTCACTGTTTACAGTGCTAATTACAAATGAGAGATAAAATTTTGAATGGTAGAGCGGAATACGTGCCGTGGGAACGTAGTATAACTCGCTCTGCGAAGAGGGCTGCAGCGGGATTGAGACCTTGAGTCAAACGGCTAGGCTAGTAAAAGGTCTGAAGAAGGACCAAACCACAAAGATGCCTTCACTCAAGAGTCCTGATGACTTTTTAACGGAGAACTCTCTGTTCTTCTAGAGGCTCAATTTCGTGAAATCAGGTAATGGTTTCGCCTTCATACCCTCTACTGGTGAGAAGGGAATGCGAGAACCACAGTGTCAAGGTACAACTGGTTTGTTGCCAGAAATGTGGCTAATGAAGATGCCCCAAGGACCAATTTCAAATGAATATTTAAATGGGACTTAAGTTTAGTTGTGGATTGTTGTTTGAATGCCATTTAACTTTCGTTGGGTTTCAGATCAACTTTGTTTAAATATGCCAAACAATTGGCAGCACTGCTGTATGTTCCTTGAAATTGTTGTTGCATTTGCTTGTTTCTTTACATTTTGTACTGAACAGTTGATTGTTTTTTGGTGGGATTTGGTGGGATTGATAAACAACCTACCAGTCAATCTCGGATATTTGGAGCAAACACAGGGTTNTATGTTCCTTGAAATTGTTGTTGCATTTGCTTGTTTCTTTACATTTTGTACTGAACAGTTGATTGTTTTTTGGTGGGATTTGGTGGGATTGATAAACAACCTACCAGTCAATCTCGGATATTTGGAGCAAACACAGGGTTGCATATCTCATATTTAAATAGCCAATATTGGCCATTTGAGTACAGATTAAATGTACGATCTGTAAATTAAGAGTGACAGTTAATCAACAATCTCTATTTAAGTAGGCCATCTGATATTGGGCCTAAGATATGCCATTGAGTCTTTTGACAGTCTCAAATCGCCCGGTCCGGATGGCATCCTACCTATTGTACTTAAAGATGGTGTTGAGCTTTAGTTGGCAAGAGCTGCCATCAAAGTGACAAGCTTGTCGTTATTTATTTATAGGAAATTTGCGAAATATATACAAAAATATGCAAATATGCAAACATGCAAAACATGTGAAAATATTCTAAACATAATAGGTCCAAATTAACTCACTTCCGCCTATAATGAGTTTCTACCCAGGTCCAGACTTTCTGTGATGTTAAACAAAAATAATCACTTGTATAAATATCCAAGCTCTACTTCTCATAAATAATTTTTAACTATTTCAGCTATTTGGGGATATATTTTTCTCATTCTTTCCACCACGCGAGCGGATCCCTATGGCTCTCCAATAAATCTTCTTGAATATATTGATTACCCTCGACTATGTCAGACGCAAAAAAAACGGGAAAATTTTAGAATGATAACGCCCGAGTACGAAATTAAGGAAAATAGGGGGGTAGAGAGGGTTCTTAAGGGGGTCTGTGTAAAGTTTGAAAGCGCAGAACCTTATAGTTTTTAAATAATTTGTTATTAAAGTTTGTAATTTTAACCATCTTGTATGGGACTATTTCACAACATATAATGCACTTTCCACTAAATTTACACATTATTTACACACAATATATGTGCAGTTAGAGTGTGCACGATCAAACAAATAAATACTTACATATAGTATATTACAGGTTTTTATGAAAAATTAATTGTTGTTTAATTATTATTAGAGTACATGCAGAATATGTGCAAATGGCAGCAGGACTGTGTTGCCACATCTAGAAAAAGTGGAAAGCAAGAGCAAAAGAAAATGCGATTAAAAAGAAAATATGATAAGGTTCTTTTGTTCAGATAAAAATAAGTAGTAGGGGGATTGGGGTCATATTCCCCCATAAAATACTGACACACATGTTTAAGGCTTTTATCTATATTTTATTGCGTCAATAAGTTTGAGGAAATTACGAGCGTTTTGCGCCACAGATATTCTATAATTTTATCCGCAAAATTATGAGGATTATTGTAGTTGTCTCTATTGAAAAATCTTTTAATCACACGCCATTGCGATTCGATCCTTTTCGTATGCGTGGCGTCGTCTGCCACAAAGGGGTTATCCGGATCGCTATGGTTTACTTTTCTGTGCTCATATCCATTGTCCGCTAGGTAATCGTACGCCTTCCAAAAATCGGTACAAATAATTGTTCCCTCGGCTACATGTTTTTGAATGAGGGGTATGAGCACCTCAGCGGACCGGACATTTTCTGGGCAGACTTCCAACCACGGATCGTCGCTGCCGTCCTCAACCATTCCTAGGACCCAATGGCCATCCACTCTCCTGCCTAAAACAAAATATAAATTAAAGAATATGTTTTTCTAAATACATTATTGGTACCTTTGTGGTATTTTCGCTTCCCGAACTTGCTCTCGTCGATCTGAACAATTCTACCGGCGCCCCCAATTTTGTCTAACTCCTCCTGCTGATCGACTTGATATAAAACAACTGCCTCACGACATTAGTTGTACCAATCGCAGATGGTGGCGCTAGACACAACGATTCTCTCGGTAATGCTTTCTTTTCGGACTTCAGCCCGGTTCCAGTGCGAAGCGTAGGCGTACATTACGTAGAAAATGTCTGGTAGTGGAAGCTTGGATTTTCAAACCACGTACCAGTGGCCCTAGAAACGCCCGATCTTGAACGGCAGCTCCCTTTGCGACATCGAAAACTGCAGACCGTGTTGTTACCCAACGGTGAAACCGTCATTGGGATTTTATGCGTACGGCATAATCTCGTGGTCAAAATTAGACCCTGTGCCTCTGCGAAAGCGGTATAGTTTTCGCGCGTATCAAATATCTATGATACCTTTAGAAGGCTCCACATTCCGCGTACTTCAGCGACGCACAGCGCAGTCGCATTTTGTGCATAAAAACTTGCTTGCTTTAAATAATACCATAAATATTTAGTAGATGTATAAACATAAGCACTTGATACTTTAAAAACATACCTGCTTGATCGTCAGCCACTTTTGTTTAAATAAATAATAATGTATAAAACCCAGAGCTCACAAACAACGCTGAAGTAACGATTGGAAAAGAATATAATACCAAAGCAGAGAAAGAAACGTTACTTTGAATAAAACTAACAGTACAATCCACATTGGCACCCATTAAAAGGGGTAACAAATCTCTCTGGAACAAAAACATAACATAAATAATAATTTTTACTTGCGTCCACAGTATTTTTGAGTAGAATTCCTTTCTGCGTAGGCGGCCTTCGGCCGCGCTTTGGGATTATAACCCTTACTAAATAGAATTCTCCTTTTGGTGTGCACCAACTGGGGCTACCGCTCCAGTGATGTAACCTTGGGAAAGGATGAGGTAACTAGAATTCCCTTTCTGTGTGGTAAACCTGGGGCTGCCGCCCCAGTGATGTATATGTATATTAACGCAATAAAATATACATAGAAGCCTTAAAAATATGTTTCAGTATTTTACGGGTGAATATGACCACGACCTCCTCCCCCCCCCCTTACTATTTATTTTTATCTGATTAAAAGAACTTTATCGTATTTTCCTTTTAATCGTATTTTCTTTTGGTCTTACTTTCCCCTTGATTTTTTTAGATGTGGCAACACAGTCCTGCTGCCATTTGTTTATAATTTGCATGTACTCATAATAATTAAACAAAAATGAATTTTTCATAAAACGCTGTAATAACCCTGCAGTGAAACCCCAAACTAGTCGGGAAAAATACTAATTTACAACTAGAATATCCTGACTGAAACATATCTAGTTCGAAAATGAAGAGACTTGTACCAAGTACAAAACGATTTATTCATGCCCGGTTTTATTTGACTTCGTCAGTTTAATAAAATAAAGTACACAAAATATTACAACTTTTATTTGGGTATATTGTAAACCGTTAAAGCGAGTACGTACTCGCATTTATACCATGCCTGTTAAATAATGATTAATAATCATGATTAATAATTAAAGCATGTTTTTTTTTGGATAAACGTTTAATGATTAAATACCAATATCAGCACCTTTTAAATGATCATNTTTGTATAAACGTTTAATGATTAAATACCAATATCAGCACCTTTTAAATGATCATTAATTAAATAAAAACTGTTAATTAATTAATTAATTTTAGTTACATGATAACTTTGTTATTTTTGATCAATTTAAATTATTTTGACTTTTTTTAATTACACGATTAATATAACTATTTGATTATTTTTAATTATCAATCAACAAGCCAAACTACAGACAAAAATTTGGAATATTTAATAGCAGCATGAATTATTTATTTATTTTATTCTTATCTTAATCTCAAATTTTAAGCGCTAATTATTACTTTTATACAATTTAAAAAGAAACATGTAACTTAATGATAACTTTCATTTTTATTTAAGTTCACTCGACAATGAACTAAAGTATTTATTTTATTTTTAACTAAAATATTTTCTTTTTCATATTCAATGTTATTAAAAAATATGAAAAATATAGTATATATTGTATCTGAAACCTTTTACTTTCAATAACAATTAATAAAAAATGCGTTTAAATTTATGCTCCAAAGTTTGAAATATTTATGTATTTACTAGCAGAGCACCCGACGTTGTTCGGGGTAAACAAATCAAAATATATAACAGTAATACAAATATTCAGTTCAGCACAAATTAGAGGAGGAAAACTATTTTCTTCAACTACTATATATTGATCTTGTTCATTACTAATATAAAGTGGATTAAGGTAACGATAGAATATTAAAATTTAAATTAGCCTACTATGGTAGATTCCGTTTAGTTTCCTATTCGCTTAGCTCTTTTAGTATAGCTGCACTTTTCCGGTAGAATGCTTATTTCAGAAGTAGTTTTATTCATTATACATGCGCATGTTTCGTTTCAGAGCATTGCCGGACCAATAAAATGATTTAATCCCTCCATTCCAAAATGGTCTAAAGACTTTAAGGTTTAAAAAAAACTACCCAGTTTTAATATCAGAGTGGTCTAATAGTTGAATACATATTTATCCCAGTTTTACAAACACATTTATATATACTTTTTTCTTAACACCTCCCATATATACAGTTGTCCACAAAATAATAGGAGTGGGATATTTTAACCTGTTTTGGCTATTTGTCTTTAGTTTATTTAATGTTTCGTATTTTTTTGTAAAAGCCTAGCTGGTAATACAACAAACACCATATAAATTTACATTTTCAAGTTTGTACAAAAATTATAAAAATTCTGCAAATTTTCACCAAAATTTCAAACTATTTAACCAGAATCTTTAGAAAATATGTTGGTATGCAGTTTTATAGCCCATTCAATTCTAGTCTAAAGAAATGCAAGTTTCAAGCTGCTAAAAAATTCCGTTGATTTTTGAGAATTTTTTCGGTTGAAGGTGTTTCACGTTTTTTCCATACAAAGTATGTTAGACAATTTTCTTTTATATGGGGACAGTGCCAGCAAAAAAAATTGCCAAAAATCAACGGAATTTTTTAGCAGCTTGAAACTTGCACTTCTTCAGACTAGAATTGAATGGGCTACAAAACTGCATACCAACATATTTTCTAAAGATTCTGGTTAAATAGTTTGAAATTTTGGTGAAAATTTGCAGAATTTTTATAATTTTTGTACAAACTTGAAAATGTAAATTTATATGGTGTTTGTTGTATTACCAGCTAGGCTTTTACAAAAAAATACGAAACATTAAATAAACTAAAGACAAATAGCCAAAACAGGTTAAAATATCCCACTCCTATTATTTTGTGGNTTACTATAAGCTTCTACTATAGATATGTCTGCATACCAAATTTAAAGTTCATGTGACTTATGCTTTCGAATTTATAGCTGATAAAAAATTTCACGCCAATGGGACACCTTACTATAAGCACCTACCATAGCGGTGCCTGCATACCAAGTTTGAAGTTCGTGGGGCTTATGGTTCCCAAGTTATAGCTGATAAAAAATTTCGCGGCTATGGGATGTGCCACGTCGCCTATTACAAACATGTATTTATATATATATACCTTACTATCAGCACCTACCATAGATATGTCTTCATACCAAATTTCAAGTTCATGTGACCTAGGGTTCGAAGTAATAGCTGATAAAATATTCCACGCGTATGGGATGTGCAACGCCCCCTTTTACAAACTCATTTATATATATCTTTTTATAAGCGCCTACCATACTATAATCGCATACCAAATTTCAATCTCGTGGGGCTTATGGTTCCGAAGTTATAGCTGATGAAAATTCCCACGCCCATGGGATGTGCCACGCCCCCTTTTAAAGACTCACTTATTTAAAGCTTATTATAAGCACCTACCATAGCTATGCCTGCATACCAAATTTAAAGTTCATGTGGCTTATGATTTCGAATTTATAGCTGATAAAAAATGTCACGCCTATGTGATGTCCCACGCCCCCTTTTACAAACTCATTTATATATGCCATACTATAATCACCTACCATAGACATGTCTGCATACCAAATTTCAAGTTCATGTCACTCATGGTGTCGAAGGTATAGCTGATAAAAACTTCCACGCATACGGGATTTGCCACGCCCTCTTTTATAAACTCACTCATATACACCTCAATGTAAGCACCTGCCGTAGCTGTTCCTGCATACAAATTTTCAATCTCGTGGGGTTTATGGTTCCGAAGTTATAGCTGATAAAAAATTGCACACCTATGGGATGTGGCACGCCCCCTTTTACAAACTCATTTATATATACCTTACTATAAGCACCTACCCTAGATATGTCTGCATACCAAATTTCAAATTCATGTGACTTATGGTGTCGAAGGTATAGCTGATAAAAACTTCCACGCATACGGGATGTGCCTCGCCCCCTTTTATAAACTCACTCATATACACCTCACTATAAGCACCTACCGTAGCTGTTCCTGCATACTAATTTTCAACCTCGTGGGGCTTATGGTTCCGAAGTTATAGCTGATAAAAAATTCCACGCCTATGGGATGTGCCNCTACCATAGCTGTGCCTGTATACCGAATTTCAAGTTTGTGGGGCTTATGGTCCCGAAGTTATTGCTGATAAAAATTTCACGGCTATGGGAGGTGCCACGCCTCCTTATCGAGTCCCAATTTTTTTTTCCTATTATAAGCCCAGGTGTCATGGAAATACTCTGCCAAAATTTCGTTCGATTCTGTTCATCCGTTTAGGCTGAAACGTGGCACATACATACATACTTCCACAAATATATAGTAGAAGATTCCTTTAATACAGTGGTCGGCAAAAGTTAAAGTGTGACTGTGTTGGTGAGAACAAGAGAACTGCTCCGCATGAGCAACCTGGTGGAAAATTACGATAAGTGAAAAAAAATTTTGCTTATAGTAGTATAAATATGGCGGTTCTGCTCCGGTGGCTCAATCGGAGCAAGCTTTGCTGCTCCGCCAAAAGATGTCGCCGATCGAAATCCAAGCTCAGAACCCAGATAAAAGCCGCAAGATGTCGCTGATGACAAATCCGAGTCCAGAACCGGGACCGATCACCGCTGATGGAAATCCGAGGAATCCGATACAAGGTGGTTTATATGTCGGAATTTAGTAAAGTGTGTTGGTATGTAGTTAGAAATATGCATCAGAAATATAGATGCTCCAACGCTAGAAAAGTGTGTCAACATGCTCAAATAGGTAATTTTTAAGTATTTAATATGTATGTGTACATGAATGGAAAGATCTGTTGATGTTGATGATGAGAACAAATAAAATTTAATTTGAAATAAAAGAAAGTTATATAGATGCTCCACCCCTAGAAAAGTGTGTTAATAATGTGCACATAGTTGATTGCTAAGTATTTAATATGTATGTGTATATGAATGGAAAGGCCTGTTGATGTTGATGATGAGAACAAATAAAATTTAATTTGAAATAAAAGAAAGTTTT
Organism: Rhagoletis zephyria; assembly: GCF_001687245.7. Classification (NCBI taxonomy): domain Eukaryota; kingdom Metazoa; phylum Arthropoda; class Insecta; order Diptera; family Tephritidae; genus Rhagoletis; species Rhagoletis zephyria. The sequence continues at coordinate 2,223 of NW_016168339.1, read as the reverse complement.
ATAATTACTTATTTATTTTGATAATAAGAATTTTAATCACAAATGTTCACAATTATATGAATTATAGCTTTGCTGTTGATTATAGTTATAGTTAATGTTTTTTCTTAAATACTTAATTATTTGCTTAGGAGGCTGTAAGTTTCCAAAGCTATCGAAGTAATCAATCTCATTATCGTTTTTCCAGTAAGCTACCCAATGCGGTCCCGGAATTCCTCTGACATTATATAGCTTGAGCTTTTTTTAAATTAGCTTAATTGCTGTTTATTATAGTTATATTTAATGTTTTTCCTAAATACTTTATTAAATGTTCAGGAGGATATAAGTTTTACCAAAGCTATCGAAATAATCAATCTCTTTATCGTTTTCCAATATTTGAACTATCCAAATTTATTATTCCACATTCTCCCTTAAATGGTTTANATGACTTATGTTTTTAAAGTGATAGCTGTTAAAATTTTCCACGCTTATGGGATGTGCCACGCCCCCTTTTACTAACTCATTTATTTATAGCCTACTATAAGCACCTACCATAGCTATGCCTGTATACCGAATTTCAAGTTCGTGGGGCTTATGGTTCCGCTATTGCTGATAAAAATTTCACGGCTATGGGAGGTGCCACGCCTCCTTATCGAGTCCCAATTTTTTTTTCCTATTATAAGCCCAGGTGTCATGGAAATACTCTGCCAAAATTTCGTTCGATTCTGTTCATCCGTTTAGGCTGAAACGTGGCACATACATACATACTTCCACAAATATATAGTAGAAGATTCCTTTAATACAGTGGTCGGCAAAAGTTAAAGTGTGACTGTGTTGGTGAGAACAAGAGAATTGCTCCGCATGAGCAACCTGGTGGAAAATTACGATAAGTGAAAAAAAATTTTGCTTATAGTAGTATAAATATGGCGGTTCTGCTCCGGTGGCTCAATCGGAGCAAGCTTTGCTGCTCCGCCAAAAGATGTCGCCGATCGAAATCCAAGCTCAGAACCCAGATAAAAGCCGCAAGATGTCGCTGATGACAAATCCGAGTCCAGAACCGGGACCGATCACCGCTGATGGAAATCCGAGGAATCCGATACAAGGTGGTTTATATGTCGGAATTTAGTAAAGTGTGTTGGTATGTAGTTAGAAATATGCATCAGAAATATAGATGCTCCAACGCTAGAAAAGTGTGTCAACATGCTCAAATAGGTAATTTTTAAGTATTTAATATGTATGTGTACATGAATGGAAAGATCTGTTGATGTTGATGATGAGAACAAATAAAATTTAATTTGAAATAAAAGAAAGTTATATAGATGCTCCACCCCTAGAAAAGTGTGTTAATAATGTGCACATAGTTGATTGCTAAGTATTTAATATGTATGTGTATATGAATGGAAAGGCCTGTTGATGTTGATGATGAGAACAAATAAAATTTAATTTGAAATAAAAGAAAGTTTTATAATTACTTATTTATTTTGATAATAAGAATTTTAATCAAAATGTTCACAATTATATGAATTATAGCTTTGCTGTTGATTATAGTTATAGTTAATGTTTTTTCTTAAATACTTAATTATTTGCTTAGGAGGCTGTAAGTTTCCAAAGCTATCGAAGTAATCAATCTCATTATCGTTTTTCCAGTAAGCTACCCAATGCGGTCCCGGAATTCCTCTGACATTATATAGCTTGAGCTTTTTTTAAATTAGCTTAATTGCTGTTTATTATAGTTATATTTAATGTTTTTCCTAAATACTTTATTAAATGTTCAGGAGGATATAAGTTTTACCAAAGCTATCGAAATAATCAATCTCTTTATCGTTTTCCAATATTTGAACTATCCAAATTTATTATTCCACATTCTCCCTTAAATGGTTTACGTGGTAAATTGTCACATATGAATACCCCTCTAAAATTTAGAATAAATTTTGAATACTTCTTCAAGTGTACATCAGTAAGAGGTCTTCTAGGTAGCCTCATCAAGAGTTTTTTTGGTGTGGTTTTAAATATAATCCGAATCCCTTTTTATAAGGCTTTAAAAACATTCNCTTCCGCTATTGCTGATAAAAAATTCCACGCCTACGGGATGTGCCACGCCACCTTTTAAAATCATTCATATACACCTTACTATAAGCACCTACCATAGCTGTGCCTGCATACCAAATTTCAAGTTCATATGACTTATNACTCATTTATTATAGCCTACTATAAGCACCTACCATAGCTATGCCTGTATACCGAATT
>NW_016168338.1:0-19497 GCF_001687245.7 Rhagoletis zephyria | reverse complement strand
GCGTTACTCGAATCTAAAAACTTTGACATGCACGTGTAGTCAAAGAATTGAACTTTAACACTAGTTTGTTAATAAATTCGGTTTGAAATAAGGATGTTTTTGTAACTTATGAGGGTTATTTTTTCTAAACGTGGCCTAAGGCTGCTAATGCGGAAAGATGTCCTGCGCAAAAATACCGCGGATTGCAAAACTCGGGTTTAAATTTTCTTTATCGAAACGCTAATTTGACCCTAATGATCTGTAGAGGGGTCAGAGAGGGGAAGTATGACATTTCTTAAAGTTTGGACTGTGCTCCCCCTCCGCTCCGAAATACAAATCATTGTACAAATAACTAAACAACTCCCGTGAATTTTATGAATTGTGTAAGAAATTTGCTAAACCATCAACTTTACAGGTTTTTTTAATTCTATCGTTTACCGAAAGCTACACGGAAAGTTTGCTCCACTGCTCCTTTCCCCAAATCCTGATGCCCGACTCCGAACGGCGCTGTTAAGAAAAAACCTTTTTCTATATTTTTTGCGATGTTGCTTTAACTAAGGCTTGAACCCAGGTGCTGATGAGTGAAAGCGCGCGCTGCTCACCACTACACCACAGCGGCCGACTTAAATAACCTGACGAAAGCGTTATACCGTGAAGAAGTCCTTGCGGCTCGATAGTGAATCGTCCTTGAATCTGTTGGTGGTAATTTCCAAACTGGTGAGTATCATTGGTCCCCATTCTGTTTAGTCACCGTAAAGTAAGGAAAGCAATGGTTCCGATGGTTGATTTAACGGGGGTAATTTGGTGCCTCCGAATCGACGATTTCTAGCAATAACTCGGCTCCAGAGCCACTAAAAATTATCATAAAAAATTGTCAATAAAATCGTTTCTGTCGTTTAGGAGGAGTTAAGCCACCAGGATAAGTCTTTCACAGACTGACACTCTTCGGCATTTTTTCCCATACAAAAAAAACTAACACGCATTCGTTATACGGAGAAAATGCGCAACATCATCAGCGAAAAAGTTCTCAAAAATCAACGGTAACCTATAGCCATTCAAAACTTGCACTTTAAGATACTAAAATTGAGTTAGTTACAAAACTGCATACTCAAAATTTGGTGCCATTTGATTCTATAAAAAATTAATAAAAAAAATTATTATGAAAAAGAAAAAAAAACACTATTCTGGGTGTATATATTTACAGATAGGTTAAAGTTCCAATATGTTTGGAAAGTGCCACGCCCTCTTTTCCAGTAGCCCCAAAATCTCCAAACCAATTTCCAGGACACTACCACAAATACTTTCAGAGATATACGGTACGAAAAATTCGATATGTCCAAAATTTCAAAAAATTGGTACAGCCGTTCGCGAGATCACCTCTTATAAAATGAAGGATGTTCTCTTTATATAATTAGTATAGGTTACACAGGACAACAGGAATTAGCAAGGATAGTATTCGAGATTTTTAGCTTTAATCAAATATTGCAAAAAACCNCCGATTTTTTGACACTTTCACCACATTTTTCTCAAAATCTGGAGCTGATGGAAACTTTATGCTTACGGATTCGTAATCAGCACACAAAAATTTGTCAAAAATAGTGTTAACATTTGCTGCATCAAGTTTTTCCCAATTTTTGTTGGCCTGTGTAATAAGTAGGGCAACACAAACTATGCTCCTAAAAACAAATTTTAAGCGCCTAAAATATGCCAATAAATTCTAAATATATGCTCCACAAAATGCTTTTAAAATCATTACAAGCCATAAGTTATGCTTTTAAATTTCATTTATGTAGTATGTGCATGCCAAAAATACCTTTAACTTTATTTGCAGCTCCTAAAATGTTCTAAATTTCATAAAAGTGTATATACATAAATATTTATGTTTAATAATTCATATTTATTCAATTTGTTTTTAAAACATACTATGTATGAAAGTACATGGAATCTAATTCACAAATTGTTTCACATAGGAATTCATACTGTGCCTGATTGTAGATGCATATGCAGCGGAAAGTACTAGTCCTGAGTTTTGGAGTCGAATACCGGTACCTCGCAAATCTACCACTAATGCTTCCTGCTGTCGCATTTAACATGGAGTTGTCCTAGGAGGTGACAATTGCCTCCCTCTACGTAACTTTCCATAACAAAATACAGCTACTTGCTTTTGATGAAATCTTTGTTAATTGCTTGCCAATCGAAATTATAACGGCGCGCCATGGCGGGTCAACGTCGGGACAACTCATCTGTGATGAGCGAAACATATAAATATGTATATTATCTTTCTCACACATAAAAAACATAATCTAAACACGATGTGAAGGTGCACTTTGATATTTATTTCATTTTCGACACAATTATTTCAGAAATTTTTATTATTAGTTCTAAACCTAACAACGCAGCACAAAGTATCTGAAAATATGCATTTACTGCAAAATATGCTGAAATATACTTTTATTGCAAAATATGATAGAATATGCTCTAAGAAATATATCCCAAACTTTATATTTTTTGGAAAAACGTTAAGCATTTCATCAACGTGTTCCTAACATGCCTTACAAAAAACATGCCCGAACATATTTTGGGTTGAAGTAGTAATAAGTATTGTTAAATAGCCAATACTCGCATGTTTGCGCCACCCTCAAACACATTTCGAACTGTAAAACAATGGCTCGATTCTATTCTACGCATATCTATAATACGGGTATCGAATTTCAAGCAAATCGAACCATAAATAAGATTTTTTGCAATAGATCGGTACCTGGCCCACCTATCAGAAAAAATATCCTATATGTTAACCCAGCCAATAAGCTACCTACTTGCCAAGTTCAAAGCAAATCGGATCATATATAAGACTTTTTCGAATAGATCGGTCCCTGGCCCACTGCTAATTAGGCAAAAGACTACCAACGAGCCAAATGCATTTTTTTTTAGCGTAGCTCGACCCCTGCGCCACACTATAGCCCAAAACACGAGTTTTTTTTCGAAATCGTAGACCTTCGCTTAGAAAAGAGATAATGGAATGAAAATCTTTTTATCGCGAAGATAAATGATCATATAATATAAGAAAACTATAGAGAAGTTACAACAATAATAACCTAACCCTCAAAATACAGTTCAAAATGTAACTTTTTTTTTGAAATTTTGGATTTTGGCTCCTATCCTATTTGAAAACACTATATTTAATACACCATTAGCATTGTTTCTGAAAGATTTATCTTTATTTTATCTTAAGACTCGATTTTTGGGACATTGGCTGCTGTACCCGAGTGGCCAGATTGGAAAACGAAAAGCTTCCTTTAAACTCTAATAACTCGTAAACTATCAGCTTTCACAAAAAATGTATATAACAAAAATGGTTATACTGGTCGATATCTTTCGAAAGTGCAGCATTTAACCCTATAATGCAGAGTCTGTCATATGTGAAACGCTTTTTAACCCTTTCAAGGCAGAGGAAAAAGGTTCTCAATATGCTTTTGAACGTGCATGGTTATTATTGTTGTAACTTCTCTATAGTTTTCTTATATTATATGATCGTGTTTTGCCTATAGTGCGCCACCTGTCGGAAAAATTAATACTTCCTTCTTCTAAACACCTTTCCAAAAAAGCAGCACCCATTGGAATCGGTTATGAAACATAGGAGAAAATTGTTTCCAATTGATTCATGCTCCCATTGAATTTCACAATTATCCGAAATTTTCTAAGCTTTTTTTCTTTATATTTTTCCATTCGAATGCCATGCCGAAGGAATTGCACACAAAATTTCATACAAAAAATCAATATTTGATTTTTCCAATTTCTTTCGTAAAACTAAAACTAAAAATAATTTTAACCAAATCGACCCAACCGTTCTCAAGTGATGAAATACTATACATTTTTCACACCATTTTTATATATATATAGATTCGGTTTTTGTACTCCAACGACTAAAAAACGGCAGTAGATTAGCGATCAAACACTATTCACAGTCGCTAGCTGAGCGAATAATCGACATTCTAAATATCATCGACAATCGATGATTGAATAAAAGTCGATTATCTACTGCTAGTCGACGCTCGCAATAGGAGTGATAAAAACCAATACACATAAAAAACGCTGTAAAAATTTCCCTGCGATCCTGTTGGATTTGTGGGCCACGCGTTTGCCGCCACATGCGCAAGCAGCAGTGATTGCAGTGAAAGGTGATGCCGTGGATAAAAGCGTGGTCGCGGACGTAATTGTAAAGGCAATGGGCCTTCTCAGCATGAATTCAGTAGACCAACCTACCGCCACCGCGACCCCGCTCACCAGCCAGGTCAGGAATCTTCAACTTTAGAAGCGATTCAACGAGAAATTGCGCAGCTTTCGCGTCGTTTCGAATCATTGCAAACACGTGGTTATGATTCGCGAAGACGTTCACGTTCACGAGGCCGCTTCGACTGACANGCGTCGTTTCGAATCATTGCAAACACGTGGTTATGATTCGCGAAGACGTTAACGTTCACGTTCACGAGGCCGCTTCGACTGACCGCGACGGCGAGCGTGGATCAACTCGCTCAACGAAAGCTGCTGGTATCATCGAGAGTTTGTAGCCAATCCGCGCAAGTGTAGGAGACAACCAGTGTTGCCGCGAATAATTTTTAGTGGTAGCCAAATTCCTTTAAAAAAAGGGCTAAAAAAGAGCTAAAAGAAGTCGTTGTGGCTAAAAATGGTTGCTCAAATTTTTTACTTAGATACATATATATATAAGTATACAGGCAACCATTTTCAATAAGTAATGGTATAAAAAACAATGAACTCTGGAAAAAAGCTAATATTTTATCCAACCAAAAACCTTTTTGTATAAAAGGGGAAATATACAACACCAGCTTGCTGACTCCATCATGTGATTGTACTATCAGACTCGAAGCATATAACTTACCAGCATGCTGATACAATATTTATCTGTTTACAAATGAGGTCGGGGAAAGATCGAAATGATTAGAGCCGAAATTTAATATTTTTTCTACCATTTTGTTAAACATCGTTTCTTTTAATTCACAACTGCAATATCGTGAACTTAATCTTCTACAAACACGGCTTTGACTCATATAGTGCAAGAAATTTCCGCCAAAATACTTTTTACTTAAAAAACTAAGCTAATTTGACCACTCACGACACCAGCATACTGGTACAATCATAAAATTTTCAAATAGTTTTTGAAGTCGCACCAGCAGCTGGTCCAATCACACCACAAGAACATACACGGCCAATCGACTTGATAGGCCATTTAACAAATTAAGCATATCAAGGGCCGTAAGCTTATCTATTTTAAGCTATAGTTAAATCGTTAATAGATAAGTATAAAAACGTAAGGAACATACAATCATATATGTATACATATATATCAGATTTTGTTAGTACCTTTTCATGCCAAGTATGAATAAATTCTCCAAAGGGCGAAAAAAAGGGCTAGGGGCAATTTTAAATTTATGTGGCCAAAAAAACTATGTGGTAGCTAAATCTAACCACCAAAGGACTAAAACGGCAACACTGATGACAACCAGCACAGGCTGAACCGGCAACCAGTACAGGCAAAACAGCTGGCAGCATCCCTTTTTCGCGTTAAGGTATCGGAACTAATATGCAATTCTTAACAGACAGCGGCGCGATGTGTCTGTGATACCAAAAGGCTCACGTTATGTCACGCAAATGTCATCTCAATTATTGTTATGCAATGTTGAAAGTTAATCTGGGCCTACACCGCGAGTTTTTGTGGACATTCTGGATCGTCGACATCCCTTCTGGAATAATAGGCGCAGAGTTTATCAGGCATTTTGACCTACTCATAAATTTAAAAAGAAATCGAATCATTGATAATAACACGTCTTTGCAATCCATGGCCCAGGTAGTTACGGGTACAGGCCCATCAATCAAGTCATTCGATATCCTGCCTCCGTTCGCAGATTTATTAAGCGAATTTGCAGAAATAACACGACGTGCCCAGCGGACGGCGTTATCACAAATTCTTCATTGGAGCATTACATCGAGACACGCGGTCAAACTGTCTTCGCTCGTCCCCAACGCCTGGCGGCGGATAAACTACAAGCAGCGCGTGCTGAGTTTGAAAGCCTAATGAGACTTGGTGTATGTCGACCGTCACATGGTGCGGAAGGCAGATGGCATATGGCTCCCCTGCGGAGACTACAGGGCATTAAATGCCATCACAGTACCCGACACCTTTTCTACAGGATTTTACCAATATTTTGCGAGGTAAGACAATTTTTTTCATAGTCGTTTTGCAAAAAGCTTTTCACCAGGTGCCGGTGCACCCAGATGATATACACAAGTCTGCAATATGAACACCCTTCGGTTTATTCGAACTTATCTACGTAAAGTTATCTGGCAACCCTTGACGACGAGGCATGTCTGCAAGAGAGTGGCAGCAGTAGCAAGTCGGTGAACGTCAGCGAGAGAGATTGGTCGTGTGCGGAAGCCAATACGAATATTTGCTTATCAATCAATTTAATTACTTTTTCTATTTTCTAAAACTAAATTACTTAAATAAACCTAATTTTACTGAATACAACTTCGGCGTTGTGAGTACATGTGTTCTGCTTGTCTCATAAAACGGACATCCCGACATCTACATGACTTTTACCGACGATTTATTGCACACGGCTTGGATTCGCAGGCGCGTATACTAGCAATGTGCCCGGGAAACTTCAAAAATTACCGATCGTCGCTCAGTTGGTCAAGTGAAACGATATCTGCATCTGAGCATTTAAAGCAACAGCTGGCGAATTCAGCCTTTCTCGCGCATCCGTCAAAGGGTGCAAAGCTATCGCTTTGGTAAGATGCATTTGCGGCTGGTGCGGCAAATTGATGACGTAGCGATTCGTTTGGCTAGGCATTCAGAAAGACAGCATGGAGTTTGTTAAAGCGTGTGTCCGATGTCAACGTGCAAGGTACATCAGCATACATCTACACCACTGCAGCGCTACGCACTACCAGATAACCGCTTCTCTCACAGCAGCGTGGCTTAATGGGACCGTTTCCGCTTAACGGACTAAGCTACTGTCTCACTATAGTCGACAGATTCACTAGATTGTCAGAAGCTGTCCCAGTCGCGAACATGACCGCACCCATGGTCGCACGGGCGCTGATTGAAAATTGGATATCTAGATTTGGAGTTCCATGCGCAATTACATCCGACCAAGGACGTCAGTTTTAGTCCTCGCTTTTTGCTGAGCTCATGAGAACCTTGGGAATAACACATCTTAAAACCACTCCCTACCACCCACACTCCAACGGATTGGTAGAGAGATGATATAGAACAATGACAGCGGCGGTGGGTTGAATATTTACCGACCATTTTTTTGAATTTCCTGCAGAGCTGGTGTACGAGGCTACTTTTCGCATCCCTTCAGAGTTTTTTTTTGTCGAAAATGCAACAAATAGCATGGAATTAGAGGCTGTGGTTGAACTGCGAAACTCTGTGCGGCAGGTAAGGGTACCTGACATAGCGTGGCATACGAGAGGCAAGGTGTTCATACATCCTGACTTGAAAAATTATAAGAATGTATTCGTCAGGGACGATTCTATTAGACTGTCCTTATCACACCCGTACACCGGCTCTTACAAATTTATAGATAGGTCATACAAGCATTTCAAAATCAGCGTCAACGGCAGGGAAACACTCATCTCAATTAACCGTCTGAAGCCGGCGTACATCTAAGAGGACGACAAGCCGTTGAAGCCGATTCTGCTCGAAATGTGTTACCTGGACCACCAATAGCATCCAGTAAGTTAAATCCTGATTTTAATGTCCTGATTTTTCAAAATTTGTAGTGATTTGCACTGAATTTTCAATTCAAACAAAATACTTTAGGATTTCTTAAGGTTTTTAAATAACGTGGAACGATTTTCCGTCATGCCTTGTCAAATTTGGTTTGGAGACAAACCGGTTTCGGCGTTGTGCCATCTTCAGTGTCATGTTTCGTTCTCGACACTGAAATGACAATGAAGATGGCACAACACCGAAACCGGTTTGTCTCCAAAACAAATTTGACAAGGGATGACGGAAAATCGTTTCACATTACATCACACTCCTACCCTGTCGGAAACACCAACAACGAAAATGAGTTTTTAAATAACGTTGGAACTTCCTTAAACTGTACTGTAAAATATAAGAAGAGAATAATTCAATTATGGTTGACATGTTTCAGATAATGTTTGATATGCCCATAAAATTAGTTCAACAAAAAGATCAATCAATGTACAAGCATATATGATGGAGCTTAAATTATTCAAGAAGAAGGGGCGACTGTTTTTTGTCGTGTGTTATTAGATATCTTGGAAATAACTTTCAGTTTAATAACAACAAATTTGCCTATAACTTACAATTCTTTTTTCACAATTTACTGACATTGTAAAAGAGTTCTGCATAAAAGACATAGAGTTAGATACACTTTTCAGCGAATTCTTAGTCTTTCAAAGTTTTTGCGTAGTTGAAAAAATTAATTTAAGCCATGAGGAAATATAGATGAAGTCCTTAAATACATAGAGGTACTTTTCCACAGTTTGAAAAAATATGTAATTTAGTTTTTTTTCAATACCACACTCAAGCAACTGAGAGGATCTTAAGTATATAGTTATTTCCTGACGCAAAGTGATAAATCGGCTTCTAACTAAAATTTTTTAAAGTGAGCTTCAAATTAAGATTAATTTTGAAATTAAATGTATAGAATTCTTTGACTATTTAAACACTGAAGATTCAAATGATCTCATTATTGCGATTCAAAAATTTCATAAGAATAAAATAATTTATTGGCTTCTGTACACTCATGTTAAAATGAATAACACTTTTATTTGTTATGAACTATATTTTATCCATGTACCAAAATATTGTTTAAAACTAGTTCTCTGGCCGTTTAAAGTATTATCTGTTACTTACAGTCATAATTTTGGTTAAAAAAAAATGTATAGAAAGGTACTGATTTTTTTAGGTTGAAAAAGTCAAACGTACGGATTTCGCGCATAAAAAATCTGGCAACCCTATACAGGTGCGGTTATTGTCCGATTTTGCCCATTTTCAATACCGTCCGTCCTCCGCCCGAAGGAAGTACACGTACCAAGTTTCGTTACGAAATCTAAATTTTTACTCGAGTTATCGTGTCCTCAGACAGACAGACGGACAGACAGTCACCGCTTAATCGATTTCTCTTTTCATTCTGATCATTTATGTATACATTTGTGTATATCTATCTCGATTCGTTTTGCCTGTTGCAAACAACCGTTATGTGAACAAAGTTATAATACCCTCGTGCACAAGTGCGCTCGAGCATAAAAATTTGGTTTGGTAAAAAAGTAAATTTTTTCTCATATTGTTAGATTTGTATTGCACTTTTCGTTTCCGCTTAATTCTTCGTAGTTATCTTAATATTGTAAATTTCTTTCCAAAAGTGTATGTAGTCAACTTTATTGCATTAATTTTCTAACGCTTTAATACACACTTTACAGACTTACAAACGTATAAATGCATATCGATATAAGGTGAACATATCGTGCTGCATTCAAAACTCATTTTCTGGAATCCCGAAGAGCTTTTGATTGCCTAAATANTTTTTTTTTTTGCAAAAACGGTAAATTGCAAATATCTCAAAAACGGTACCATAAAATTAAAAATAACCTTGATTTTCGGAATCAGGGGGTGATTTTACATACGAATTTCATAACGGCGTCTCTGGTAAATTTTGGCCGTCGACCAGTGTTATTTAAACAAAAAGAACAAAAATTACAGCCAGATAATTATGCACTATGATTGTTCGCAAAAAAACATAAATCAATAATTAAAAAAAAACACACAAAAGACTAGCGGCAAAAAAATTTTAAAGAACCAAGGGGAATTTTTAGCTGCACAATGTTGGTTATACTCAAATATTATGGAATAAAAATTCCATACCTTAAGTTTTTTTCTAAAAATTCAGAGTAAAAAGATCGACGAAAATTTCTTGAATTTTTCTAAATTGTGTATATAGTTTGAGTCCTTGGTTTTGTATAGATTTGATTTAAGCGCAAACAATATTCTTATAAAAAAAAATTATAAAAAATTTTTACAAGACAAACATTGTGAGTATTAAAAAAAATCACCAAGCGGGCTTTTGATTCACTATATTTGTCTATAATAAAAAACTCGAGTTGAGGTTTATTCAAATGATTAAGTTCCGTTGTTGCCTTTAGTATCATCACTTTCGCTTTTGGTTGAAGGAAACTGAGAATATGCCATTAATATGATCTCAAATGCCGTATAATTAGTTAAATAAAAAGTGAATTAAAAAAAGTTTCAACTCTTATATAAATATCTAAAGAAATTATAAACCTATGATTTTTATTAAAATAACTAAAAAATAGTAGATATTTTCCAGATTTGGTAGATTTTTTTCAATTGGATTGTAAGTATTGTTTTTCGTCAGTGAGAAGGACAACAAATTTTATTTACTTGCATGCAAACATTTGACGAAGCCGGTTGATGTCGCATTATTGTTGAATAAAATAGGTACACCGAGTAAATTATGCAATTATATGAATAATGTAATTTTTTTTAAATACCAGACTAGTGCTCAATTAAAACATACAATCTGTTTTGTTATTTAGCTTTTGGTTTAATCGTTATTTTAAATTGTTCTTAAATGTAAAGTTTTACCTAATTTTAAAATTTTTGTTTAATTTTTACTTGAAATTAACGAAATTTTCTTTTAATATTCAGAAATAAATAAATAAATTTAAATACATACAAAATTTTACTATTTTCTTTCAGAAGACCGTTAACTTTCTTCTTATGTTTTATGTTTCTATGTTGTTTAGCTCTAAAAAATATCGCCTAAAAAACGTACCGAAGTTTTTATAATAAGTAATAAAACACAGAAATTTTACATGTTACACAAAAATTGTATTGTACCGAAAAAAATGTCTCTGTTGTATTAGTTATTTATATTATAAAAACTAGTTTTTGCGTATATTCATTGTGCGGTATTTTTTTAAGCTGAATAACTGTAGACTTTGGGGCTCTGAAAATCCAAGGGCAACACACCAGTACCAGTTACACCCATCCAGATGCACTGTTTGGTGCGGTGTTATGGCCGAAAAAGTTATCGGCCCATATTTCTTCGAGGATGAGGATGAAACGCCAGAAACGATTTCTGGGACTTCTTACAGAACAATGATTGACAACTTTTTGCGGCCAACGGCAGCATCCTAATTTGTGGTTCCAACAAGATGCAGCGACTGCGCACACTGCTAGGCAAACTATGGACTGCTAGGCAAACTATAGTAGGTCTTATTTGGCCCACCCTGTATAAAATTAATTTTAAAAGTGGTTATAATATACGTCCCATAAAATTTATTTAAATTATCTTGAAATTAGCATCAATAATTTTTCAATCGGTCAAGTAGTTAGTAGTTAAACTCTGAGTTTCTAAACACCCCAATATGAACACTTGGCAGTTATTCATAAACACAAAACGTTGAACTGGAGTTTATTGCTCAATGAGAACGTAATATAACATCAAAAACAAAAAAGGGAAAGTGGTTTCTAGTAGTGGTCGTCCCTTAGCAGGCAATGGCGAGCCTCCGCGTGTATTTCCGCCATAAAACAATTTCCGCGTAAAACTGTGTGACAACATCAAGGCGCACGCCACAAATTTGAGGAGAAGCTTCGGCCAAAAACATAGGAAAAGTGTAAGCGCCAATCTATTTATGTATTATTATTATTAGATCCAGATGACAATGAAAGGTGCAGTTATTAGTTCGATAGATAGCGTAGGTTTCGATTTGGTTCATATATGGAATCAGTGTTGGCAAAATGTTTAGGCATACATCGAGTATACCGACCGTTGAGCTATGGAAAAACTAAAAATGCCGATCGGTAATTTTACAATGATTTCAACTATACCAAATTTAATTGGCGCAAGTAAAAATTCAAATAAAAGCAAAAGGGTTTTTGTGTTGTTTGATGCCCGTATTTTAATATTTCATTTATTTTATCAATTTAATCGAATACAATTTTTCAAACAGGTGGCAACCCTCCTCAAAAATATATTCGGCAGTAAACTTTCCTAAACCTCTTCAGTGTGATACTAATATTGCAATATTTAATTTATCTTATCAACTAAATTAATTTAAAATTTTTAAACTGGTGGCAACCTTGTACAAATTAAGTTTCGGCTGTAAGTCTTCCTAAACCTCTTTCTTTTGACAGCCATATTGCAATATTTACTTTATCTTATCAATTTACTTAAACTGCAATCTCCAAACAGGTGGCAACTCGATATTATTTCTTTCTATATTTTATAGCGTTTTCTTTTCTCAAGAAAAGTTCTGCCCTTTTATATGGGAACTCTATCTTTGCGTTGCCCTGAAACCTGAGAAAATGTTGCGTTCTTTTTATGAGAATGAAACAGAAAATATACTACTCCATCATTATTTATAGAACTTAAAAACAACAATTTTACAGCAAAACACTTATTTCTGATAGGGAAAATAATTGCAGTTTTACAAACGTAAATTAAAAATCAACCATGCAACTCTCACCCTCACGTTTATTTGAGGGCAAAAAAGGCAGCACTTTCGCCGGATAAGAGCGCAACCTGCTGAGAAAAGAACACGACGCCTTGTGAAAGGGATGAGAAAAGAACATGAAAATGTGACAGCGCTAACACTAGGCAGAATAAGTGCAGCCTTTTTTCGAGAAAAGAAAACGCTATTAATGTAAGAAAAAAATGCACATTCTCTGTCCTGTGAAGCATTGTCAGGGGAGTTGGTTGCCCTGAAAACCAGATGGTTGCTTAAAACGACAATATATGAATTGCGCGAGCCAAACAAGGATAAGAGGGCTAAAATATACCCTTTTAAAGGGTTTAGTGTAACATCAAACACATTTTGCACTGGGTAAGGGCAACCGTTTTTGGAACAAACGAAATCACCATAAGTTAGAACTCCAGAAATATATCGGTGAAAACCTCATTCAATTCCATGCATTAGTTTTCGAGTGATGCGCGTACAAATATACAGACAGACAGACAGATAGGCAAAAATTCTAAAAATTCTTTATTTGGCTTCTGTTGCTCTAATAACGACCCTTCATATTAATTTTTCTTTAATATCTATTATGTACAGACACCGAGCTGTTTTATTATATGTATTTATTTTATGTCTAGATTATCACTGAATTCTTAAAACTCAAAAGCAAATCATAATAAAATATGTATATCAAATTAAAGGTAGTAACTTGTACTTTCTAAACAATATAAATTTCTTTAGCATGAATTATGCACATTTTTCAAACAAGGTTATTTTATGAAAACATTATGACATTTTTTCGTTTTCAAATATCTTGGCCTAAAAATATAAAATATCACATACATACATCTTATATATTAACTGTAAGATAAATTAAATCTCTTTATTTTACTTCTTTAATGGGTTATGTAGTACATAAAATATCGAAACACTTAACTTTAACCTCTTATATCTTCTTGATTTTGTATTTCCGCAAATAACTTTGTTTTAGTTGAAATCACCGTAAAAAGTACTATCGATCTGCATTTTTAGTATTTCCATAGCTAAACAGTTGGTCTACCCGATGTGTTCCAAGACTTGTTACAGTTACTTTTTTATATTTGACGCTTAGAACAACAATGACGACCTAGTGACCGATGTTCAGAACGTGCTATAATTACGGAGGGAACACTTTTCCACCCTACTGAATGGTAGCAGCACGGAAAGTTATGGAGAAGACGACCTAAGCCCACAGTCGATGACGGCGGGGACGATGTTCTATCGCCTGACTATGACGAGGTATGAATAGCAATAACACGGCTGAAAAAACCATAAAGCTGCTAGAGCTGACTGCTTGCCAGCCGAAATATTCAAGTACGGCGGCGAGGACCTGATAACGTGCATGCATCAGCTCTTATGAAGAATATGGTCAGATGAGCGCATGCCCGATGACTGGAATTTAAGTGTGCTCTGTCCACTGCACAAGAAAGGCGACCACGCCGTTCGCGCAAACTACCGCGGGATCAGCCTTCTAAGCATAGGTTACAAGGTCTTATAGAGCGTATTGTATGAAAGACTGAAGCCCACAGTCAACGAACTGATTAGTCCTTATCAGTGTGGCTTTAGACCTGGAAAATCCACCACAGATAAGGTATTCACAGTACGCGAGATCTTGGAAAAGGCCCGCGAGAATAGGATCGACAAGCATATCTATTTGTCGATTTCAAAGCCGCCTTCTACAGCACGAAAAGAAGGTGTCTTTATGCCAAGATGTCTGAATTTGGTATTCTCGCGGGTTTAGACAACGTGACTCCCTTTCATGTGATTTCTTTAAGATAATAAGATCCGCAGAACTGAACCGCTCAGGAAGCATGAACAATGACAACATTCGAGGAGGCGGCTCTCTGAGTATTCGAGAAAAAGATTTTGCGAGTACTGCAGACGATGGAACTATGAGCCGTATGAGCTCTACAATCAAGAATGATAGAATACAAGATTGCGCCGTCCTGGGCGTTGACATTTGTGTACCACAAGTAAACAAAGAATGGAGCGAAAAGAAGAACGAGTTGAAACTGCCAAAGCAATTCACTTTACAGCGAAAAACGTGTTTTAATTTTGCTAAATGTGAAAATATTGCATTTTTCACCTAATCTATTAGAGAACAGTGAACATTTTAGTGCACTCCATTGCTTTGCAATTGAGGCTGCTTCAGCAAACGTTTTAGTGCACTCCATTGCTTTGCAATTAAGGCTGCTGCAGAAAACTCCAGCAGCATCTCTGCGGGATTGATTAGTTAACTTGCTAATGGAGGTTGCGTGGAGCAGAAAAAAATCATTGTAAGGAAATGCTGTTAATATAATAATAGAGACACATTTCGGGAACGGATTTGCCGTGCCCTATGTACACAAAATGCAGCGATTCGTCCCAGCGCTACACTTGCGTCTACGCTTCTTGCATCTTGACGGGTGTCGCAATTTAACACACAGCACTTCATTGTATTAGTTTTTACGCAGTCCTCAACTCAAAAATCACTCCCAAATTGCAAATTAACACAATTTAAACTAATTTTTCACTTATAATTAAAATTTATCTTTCGCTGATTTGTAAACAAAGGTTTATTTACAAGTTACCACAACTGTCAAAATCGGCAAAACCAAGGTAGCGGTACCACTGACGGCGCCACCTTTGTTCTTTGCATCGTGCTCTACAATGACATGGACATAGTGTAGCGAATTAAAATACAGCGGCTCTACTGGCGATGTCGTTCGTACGGACACCGACGTTCCAGATCTTACAGTAATCAACTCGGAACCCGACCAAGTGGAAAAGGACTTGGTATTTTCATTTGGCGTCAGTTTGCAAAGAAGAGGAACGAGCTCGGCCAAAATCGCTTAGACGGTTACAGCGCCAAATAACAAGAAGAAGAAAATTAACTGACAGACCGTTTTGTCATTCGCGAGGGAATAGTCCGGTTATTCGGGATTAACTTTAACGCAAAGCGCACACTGCATCCGATTTGACCTTCCGAACTGATGGGTACACTTAACCAGGTTATCGCCCGACCGTAGTTGCATGCAAACATCTGGTTCACATTTAAATTTTGAAAGCAGTGAAATACTTTAATAAATTTTAATGGTCGCAATCTAAAAATGTATTTTTATTAGGGCTGTACGATTATTCGATTACTCGAGCAAGTTGGTTAATCCATTATTCGGTTAATCAATTACTCGAGTAATCAAGATTTTGATTCCTCAAAACTATGATTAATCGAGTTACTTGAAATATGATTACTCAAAAAATAATAATTTTGCTCGTTAAAAGAGTTTGCTTTGGAAAAAGTTTATTTGAGTAGTCCACTTGCAAACGGCGTTATGTGATTTTATAATAGAAAGCCATAAATTTGAAAAAAAACGACTACGACAACAAGTAACATTTCAATTGAATCTTTTTTATTATTAGCAGAAAATTTGGGTAAATAAGAGCCTTATAAAATTGTAACATAACATAACATGACATAAGATAATATTGATAGTCTATACGACCTAAAGCAGTTTTCTAAGTTCATCAGAAGATGAATACTTTTGAAAGTTTATAAGTAAGTATGATAGCGACTTTTGGAAGAAGAGTTAACATTTGATGCTACTTTTTTCAAAATATAGAAAGCTTATGCACTGTGTTGTAAGTGGACATGAAACTACTTTAAATACTGGTACGTAATCCACCAAAAACTAACAATCGAAAAAATTTTACATAGCGCACTTTGCAAGTGGACTACTCATTTTCTTTTTTACATTCTGTATATGAAAAAAAATTTCGTTTTAATTTTTGAAAACAGAAACGTTGTTTTCAAAGTATGAAGAAACTTTAACTACTTTATACATATGTAAAGAGTTGAAATGTTGATTACTCATTTTACTCGAAATGTTGATTAATCATAAAGCAAATTACTCAAATATTTTTTTTTTTGGTTAATCAAAAATCTTGATTACTCGAGTAACTGAACTCTTGAGTAATCATAATTACTAATTAATCGAATAACTCAGTTATTTACTTTATGATTAATTAAAATATTGAGTAATCAATTAATCGCACAGCCCTAATTTTTATAGAGTTTTGTTTTGATGTACACCCAATCCATTTCAGTACGTTTCAGCTGACTGTCCGACGTCAACGGCCGGTGCCAATACGGTTATTTGATTACATACATATATGTGTTTTTGGATGATGTCCGTGGAGAAATAAACTCTCATGTGTACTACTATACCAGCATATCAGCATGCTAGACCTGCAGTATACTTACGGTGACCATCCGACCTTTATTTTAAAGGACAGTCCTTTATTTTAACCCCCTGTCCTTTATAATTTTTGTCAAAATAAAGGACGCCATTTGTCCTTTATTTCTTAAACTGTCCTTTAAATTAGCTTTGGATTTTGCAGGTAAATTTTTAAACATAGAATATGAAAAAATAAAAATGTCCATAATAAAACAGAATGAAAACCTTCGTCAGTTTGCTTCGCACCCCACTTAAGGGTCACGAATCCTTGATAATACTGATAAGGGGAAATTTATGTAATTGCAAAAAAAAGTTAACTTATATTTAGACATTTTCCCAGAAAAATTAATATACTTTGAGTAAAATTCATTGTTGACAAAAGCACAGGGAAAGTTGTGCCCAGGATCGTGTTGCACGCTAAGTTTTCAGATCCACTGAAAAATAACAATAAACCTTCGCTCAATTATGGTAAACGCATTGTGGCAGCAAAGAATGGCGAAGTTCTTGATAAGGATTTGGTTTCATTTTTCGGAATCGGTTAAAATCCTGTTACTCCGCCTTTCGAGAAGAGGAACTTGTACAATTTAATAATATATTTAACTGGAAAATATTTGATCTAAATTACCATCATACAAGTTGTATGTTCGTATTCTAAAATCATTGGGAAAAATGTCCTTTATTTTACGTTCGTTAATATGGTCACCGTAAGTATACTGCATAGTAAAATCTCCTCACAAGCCACTCTTCCAGTGGAACTGCCATTCAAGATACTATTTCACGGTGTCGGTCGGCCTTATGTGTTATGACGGTTACTTGGATGCTTAGCTCGTGTTATATCTACATGGATGATTGACGCTAACATATAATCAAGTATGTCGGCGCCCTGCAGTATGTTTTGCGTCTCAGGGGCGTAGCTGAAATATCAAAAATCATGCCTGTGTATCTAGAACAGTATGGTGAGTCATTATGTCCAAATCTATTGAGATACTCACGATAAGGACCGTGGTCCGAAAGAAACTGAGTTAAATGAGAATTAGGGTTTCCATGAGGCCCAAGAACGATAGAATACAATATTGCGCCGATTAGAGAGGACTTTTGAGAATAACTTTTGTGTGACGTCACACTGGTGCAATTGCGAGAGAGAAATGCCAAAACGTGAGCAAGAATGGAAGAAGAAAAAATGTTGCAAGGAAAACGTAGACAAGTTGCACAAGTGTGACGTCATGCAAACAACGATTCTGTCAAATTCGTTAAGAGAGGAATAGCGGTCCGAGATCGGCGCAACCTTTGTATTCTCTCAATCGTGCATGAGGCCTATTCAGCCATTTTTTAACGTTGGAATTGAGCTTGTACGTCCACCTCCCCTCATACCTTTCTTTCTTTCAGATTTTCATAAAACGACGCCTTTCTTTTGTATGCTATTATATTTATTTCACGTTAGACCATCGTTGCTCTCGCTAGCGTTTATGTATATGTATACTATTTTCATCTCTTATGCTAGAATGTGGACTGGGACCAGTCCGGGGATTACAAAGGATGCTTCATCAGAAATTGTGCTGAATCCGCAAACAGCTCTCTGTGCACTTAAGCGATACGCCTTTGCTAGTTTCCTTGCATAGTATTTACCTATATTAATAACATAAATTGTTTGGCGCTGACACATACAGTGACGAGCAAAACTGTAACATGGTGTAACACTTTTTATTTCAGCCATCGCTATATTTCCAAGTTCTAAAGACGTTCATCGTTTTGTTGTATATTCTTGTTGGTACATCCCTGCTCCCTCTCTCATAACGATTTGAAGTCAATACAACAACAATAAAAAAACCAGCCGACAAAAATTTAAATTGAGGCAGATAAGTTACAGTTTAAGTTTCAATTGAGGGTTAAGCTCATGCGCATCATGTAAGGCAAACTGTAAATCACAGTAATCAATAATAGTTTGGGGTTGTATTTAAAAAATTTTGTTTGTCCTTTAGTACGCATTATGCGTAAGGAACAGTATCTGTTCATATTTCAACAAAATTTGCAAGATGTAGTTGAAAAAATTAGAGTTTCTGCTGAAAAATCACTCAAAACACACTGCACATGTTCGCAAAGCCTGGATACAAAAGCAAAAATTTGCTAATTTGAAATTACCTCCACAATCCGCGGACATGAATCTCATCGAGAATTTGCGAAATCAACTAAAAGCGCAGCTTAATAAGTATCAAAGTCCGTAAAATCGAGTACATGAGCTGCGAAAGCAACTAAGGGTATACCTCCAGAATTTTTACAGAGATACAAATAAGGTATGCCAAATCGTATCCAGGAACTGAAACAACCAAAAGCGTACTGAACATTGTGTTAGTAGTTCTTTTTTTCGTGAAAATTGTTAAAAAGTTCTTAAAAATGTATGAGGGCAAAACTGTAACATCTGCCTTAATTTACATTTTTGTCTGCTGGTTTTTTTATTGTTGTTGTATTGGCGCATTTTCATAGTCATATTTAGTAGTCAACTAAGTCGAAACTATTCTAAGTCACAACTAAAGCTATCATAGTCGCCTTAGTTTCGACTTTTCTGGCTAAGTACCAACTTAAAATTTAGTTTCGGCTGCAGCTGCAACTAAGTCGTAACCAAGAAGAAGTATTTTATCAAATTAAGGGAAAACAGACCAAGAATGATAGAATTCTCTCAATCGTGGGTTTACACAATTATAAGTTTATACGGTTTACAATGCATTTATAAGGT
>NW_016168337.1:0-19497 GCF_001687245.7 Rhagoletis zephyria | reverse complement strand
CAGTTATATATGTGAATGGCTTCGGTTAGTAGATCCGCAGTGGTAGGTAAATATTATTACTTGGCACTGCCAAAAAGGAATTCGCACGGCAGCGAATGGATTATTCTCGAACTGACTTTTGTCTGAACTGCAGGGAAGAAGATGAGAAATACAGCATAGATCATTGCCCTGTCATTAGCCCACCCTTTCAGTGTACATATAAAAGTTCTTAACTTTGCAGGCATCTCCTACATCAAGATGGCACATTGGCTCCTTGATGTGGTAGCGTTAAAGAGCAGAGAATAGGCAGTGAATAAGTGAAACTAAATAGGGAAAACCGGCCTAAGCCTCTAGCTCTACTTATTGAGGTTAACGGTGACCACCGCAACTTAATCTACACTCAATTGTACGTTGTAGAGAACCTAAAAAATTTCCATATATGCCAGCGCTGTTCCTAATGTTTTTTTTCTATTGACCGGGCGAACTAACGTGAGAAACAAACAACATAAATAATTTAACACTTAACTCCTTCTTGCAGGAAAAGCTCTTTCGATGCATTTAGTAGACAATATAAGCGAGCAACAGAGACGTTATTGCGGACCACAGTACTCCGTTGTTGACTTGACCTTTTTGTGCGGATGTCAAGGTGCAGGTTATGTTACCTTAAACAGTCTTTGATCTCGGCTGAGCGTTTTGTCTACCCGTTGTACAACAGTGCGCCCAATAAAATCGCCCACCTAAAACTCTCTCTGTCAGACGGTGGAAAATGACTGCCTGCAAAACAAAAACGTNATTCGGTAGGACCTAAGTTCGATCATTGGTCAGAGCAAAATCCAAGAAAAAAGTTGTTTTCTAAAATTTCTCATAAAACCATTTGCCGTTCGGAGGCGGCTTAAAAATGCAGGTTGCTTAATATGTGTGGTGTATTTATAACCAAAAAAAAAAAAACTTGTGTGCTTAACGACGAATAGGCATGGAAAAAGTCCTTTAAAAATTTGTCCCTGAATATCCTTGAAAAATTTTAATATTTATCGTTAGAAAGTTATATGACGAATTTCGTCATTTTCACTTTATTAGCTTAAAACTTAAAATTAGTTAAAAACGAATTTTCAATACCTGAATTCTACCGAATTTTATTTTTCATCTGATATCTACTCATCTTGTTACTCTACATTGCACAGATTTTTTTAAATGATTTTTTCTAATTCTAAAGTCCTTTAAAAAAATCATCCTTTCGCCAGAGAGAAAGACTAAAAACGCGGTCCTACTAAATTGGACTGTTTTTTTTCGCACGGTGTTATAATTTTGTTGAATGGCGAACACCTATTGCAAAATAATTTACCCTAGAAGTTCAAGTTTTCAAATGCAAATGATCATAATTATAAATTCTCAAATCATTCCATTTGCGTTCCCTACTAACACTGTAGCTGCTACATTTGCCTATTTTAGAAATTTTATTGCACAAATCAGCCATCGCCAGACCACCGACAATTTTTTTGTCAACATAATTAAGACTTCAATTAGAAAACTTCGAGCATTTTAGTTAACATACTTAAGAGAAGGTACAAAAAGGGCCAACAGACTGTGAAGACGGCTTGCAGCGGAGCATTGACTATAGAGAAATTGCAGCCCGAGCAGCATAGCGTGTCATAATGGACATGTTAGAGCGGCCAAGTTGTACGCATTTCAGAACGTGAACCCACACGGTTGGGTGCCACTGTGTTGAGTTTTTCACATTTTTCCGCAATTTTACACATTTTCCCCCGCTGTGGAGCGCATTTGCTCTGCACACTTGCCGCTGCGCTTAGTCCTTCGTAGCACCAAACTGATTTTTTTTTTTTCATTTTAGTTACACATTTTTTTCGTTTTTATTTTCAATTTACCATCCTTATGACCTGCTGTTTCGCCGCTCTGGCGTGTGATTTTCCAATGTGCGCGCCCCCAGTTCCAGTACCGACCAACCCCGGCCACCGGTGGTGGCGGCGTGTGAGCGCGCTCTCATCGCTTATTGCTACATAGCTGGCTTGTTATGCTCTCAGTTGTGGATTATTTTTTTTTGCATTTTTTATAATTTTTATTTACTTTGCCACATTTTGGTTTTTTATCGCATTCGACTCAGAGGCGCGAGCGTTGCGCTCAATTTTTATATTTTCCCCGTTTTGGACAGCCTACAACACTCTCGCAAACAGCAAACAGTGCGGCATGACATGGCATGCACGAGTTTGTTAGTATTGGTGTGTGTGTGTGTTGTGTGTGTGGTGGGTGCACGCGCACGTTAGTGTGCGCTGTGGTGAGGCGAGTGCACACCGCAATGGAAAAATGGGAAATTTTTCCTGTGGTTGTTGTTGTGGCAATGGTGGTTGCTGATACCTGCCATTCAGCAAGCCAGCCTTGGCTTTGTTGTGCTGATGTATGCCGTATGCCGTATGCCTTCTGCCTTTTTGCCTTCTCCGTCTTCCTTGTCGTCGCCGTCGCCGTCTACGACTTTCTGCCTGCGGGGAAGGCACCCTTAGCCGGCCGTGAATGTCGTGGTTGGACGGGGACGAACCAATGAATCGACCAACAAACACACCAACAAACCGACCACCACCACCACCATTACATCAACAATATAAACGACGACAATAACAACAAACAAGCTGGAAATTCAGCCAACCATTGTTGGTTTGTTGGTCGAGCACACGTGGATGTATGCGAGTGTGTGCGTGCGGAGCGGACGGCACACATTTTCACTTCAAATACTGGTGACGATCGGTCCGGAGAGTCAGTTCACTCAGCGACTTTAACGTGTTAGGAACGATTTCCTCGGAGCAATTTTGTGGATGATTTTTCCTAAACGAAACGAAAAATTTAAATCAGAAAAATACCATAGACGAAACAGATACGTGAACCGCGTTGCGCGTCGAGCTCTCCAAGTCACACACACACAACAAGCAATTTGGAATTTTTGAACTGTGAAACGAAATCCTAAAAAACATATGCAGACTAAATTACATGGCTGCAAGTGTCGGAAAACAATTTATAATGCCTTAGCGTCAAAGTGAATACAAACAAAGAAATACAAGTGTTGAAATCCCCAAAAAATTAATATTTTAAATAATTTTAAACAAAATCAACAAAGTTAAGTGCAAAGAGAAAAAGGTTCCAGCAACTTTAATAAACTGGCACAGCATACAGCCTGTGTAGCCACACCGCATTCCTTGTCCCTCGCCGTTAACGCAAGACAAGTCAAAATTCGCGCACCCACAATGCATCTTGCCAGCTGGTCCTACAATGGTCGCTGCGCCCGCGCAACTCGCCAACGTTCCAGCACCACCACAAGCCTCCGCAGCAGCGGGCCACGGCCACCAACAATCGGGCGGTGGCGCCAACACACGTGTGCCCAGCTCCGCCAGCTCAACGGGCTCCTCCACACCAGATAACAATAACTGCAACAGTAACAGCAGCGCCTCCGCAAAATTACCACCCTCCATGACCGACATGTTCGCCAGCTTGCACGAGATGCTGCAGGAATATCACGGCGAATTGGCACAAACCGGCTCACCGTCGATTCTTGTGCAGTGCGCTGCCTAATCATTGGCGCTCAAACAAATCCTTGCCAGGCGCGTTCAAAGTGATCGCGCTGGACGATGTGCCCGACGGCACTTTGGTTTCGATAAAATGCGGCAACGATGAGAATTATTGCGGCGAGCTGCGCAACTGCACGGCCATCATGAAGAATCAGGTGGCGAAGTTCAACGATTTGCGCTTTGTCGGACGCTCCGGCCGTGGCAAGTCCTTTACGCTGACCATCACCATTGCAACCTACCCGGTGCAGATTGCGAGCTATACGAAAGCGATCAAAGTGACCGTGGACGGACCGCGGGAACCAAGAAGTAAGCAAAGTAAGTTTTTAGTTTGTTTGCGCTTTAGTTGGACTCTTTGGTTGCTTTACTTTGGTTTTGTTACGTACTAGAACTTTGAAACAAACAAAAACCGCTTGGACTGCACTCACTCCACTGCTGCTGCTGTGGCTTTAGTTTAGAACGCTTCTTACTATTTTTCCTTTATTTATTTTCATTTTTCACTTCTTATCTTATGTATTATTTTTACTTTATACAACTCCGTTTGCCTATTTTTCGTTTTCGTTACTTATTCGTATGCTTTGCTTTTCGTTTTTCCTTTTCCGTAGGTTATGGCTACCCACATCCCGGCGCTTTCAATCCCTTCATGTTGAACCCCGCATGGCTCGATGCCGCCTACATGACATACGGCTATGCGGACTACTTCCGCCATCAGGCCGCCCTACACCATCC
Organism: Rhagoletis zephyria; assembly: GCF_001687245.7. Lineage (NCBI taxonomy): Eukaryota > Metazoa > Arthropoda > Insecta > Diptera > Tephritidae > Rhagoletis > Rhagoletis zephyria. The sequence continues at coordinate 15,223 of NW_016168337.1, read as the reverse complement.
CGCCCTGGCGAAAAGTCCGCCCTCGCTACCAGCCGGCGCCGGCGCCACCGTCATACCACCGCCCCCACCACCAGGTGGCGGTGCACCGGGCACAGCTGCCGACTTCCATGCCGCGCAGCTAACACCACCACCGCAAGTTGGTGCGCCTGGTGGCTTGCCACCGAACGCAGCTATTGGCATGATACCCTCGCCGCCCGGTTCCGCTTATGGCGTAGGCCTACCGCAGTTCCCGTTCAATCCAGTCGCTGCCGCCGCCTTCCACCCGTACAACTTCGCTGCGGCAGGGTTACGCGTGCCGCCGACCCACAATATGCACAATACCTCGCTGGGCAGCTCGCACGGCTCAACGGAACACATCAGCCCCGCGCACATAAGTCCCGCCTCGTCGCGCCCATCATCGTCTTCGCCACCCGCACATGTACACAACATCAGCACCGGCAGTGCGGGCGGCGATGGTAGCGGTAACAACAACAAAGCGAACACCTCGCTGGAGCAGTCCTTGTCCGACGCCGATCCTGACATCGAATCCGATGATGAGCCCATCGATGTTGTAAAATCTGCTTTTGTGCCCATTCTGCGTCCGCCAACTGTGTCGCGCGCAACAGCGCCAATCGCTGCCGCCGCCGCCGCCTCCACCGCTGCCGAAGAGTTGGAGAAGTCCCGTCAGCAAGCGCCGTCTCGTATGCGCTGCGAACTCAAGGCGCCGTCAGTGATGAAGGTGCAGTACCAGCATAGCGCGCAAGCGCGACACATTTCGCCCGATATTACCGCTGCAACAAAGCTGAAGGCGGCGGTAAATGCCGCAAAGACTGTATGGCGGCCCTACTGAAACACTACGCACTCCGCCGTCGGAGTTGTTCTGCATTCGATATGGAAGGTGGCTCAAAGCAGTGGGAGTATGAGTTGAATGGTGAAACCACAGGGTTTCCAGAGTGGACCTCTTTCATCAACTTTGTCGCTCTCACGAGAAGCAGCTGTTAAACGCGGCGACGGCGGCTAAAAAATCAGACTAGCGATGCCGCGCTGGTGTGTAAAAATGCCGACGGCAAATGCGACAGTAGCGCGCAAATGGACGGACGTTGTACGGCAGAAGCAGCAGCAACACTAGCCGAAAATCTCACTTGGGATCTCTTAAGCTCCAATGCTCCAGCACTCACTTACTCCTATCCGCACTTGTGATAAATATTTTTGGTTTTTTGGTTTTTGGAGCAGCGGAGTGTAGTTAAAATATTTTGTGATATAGTGTTAAGTTTAAATGCATAACCAATTAGTGTTTCTACGCCAATGAAAAAAGTGAAAAAAAACAGTAGCGAGCGAAGAAGTTTGAAACAAAAAAACAAAAATCCACTTGGGCAGGCAACAAGGACATCATTGTTGTGATGTCGCTGCCGTTCTCCAACTCGCCCGCCGGGGGCGTTTACAATTAGAGCGTTAGAACCCCATATTACTCAAATGTACCTACTTTCCACACACACACACACACAGGTATTTGCACGAATTGTACTCACGCCAGGACATTTGACCTAGCACACACACACGCTCATGCGATACGAATTGTATTTTGAAAGAAAGCTAACAAAAAATCTTGTAATCTTGGCAGTAGCAAGGAAACAGGGTCCATCGGATTTGGTAGTTGCCGAAATTCAACAAAAAGTTAATAACTAACCTAAAAAAAACACACACACGCACATGTGTTCTTGCAAACTTCATTTGTATGCGTTGATTTTGTTGAGTTTATGCAAATACTCGATTTAGTTTGGGAATTGCAAACATAAATTTGTTAGTGTTGCTTGGCGCAGCATTTTACATATATATATTTTGTAAAATTGCAACCAATTCGATGTTTGTAAATATCTGAAAAGTTATATGAAAATGGAAAACTATGTATTATTCTTATGCATGTATGTATGTATGTATAGTATCTACGTATGTATGTATTTGTGTTTTATTTGATACTTGTATTATTTATTAATTTTATTGCAATTGTTTATTGTAAGTTGTTGGCAAACGCAAAATAAGAAAAAAAAAACTAAAGCAAACAAACAAAATTAACTAACGAATTTCATGCGAATAGTAAAAGAAACGAAAATAAAACTTAAAATATATTTTTCCAAAATCATAAAAATTAAACTAAATTTTTTCTTTATTTAATAGCTATCTGAAAACTACGCTAGGAAAAGGTTTTAGTTACGCCAACCAAATATCTTTCGCTAAATTGCAATATTATTTGGTTATATTGTGTTGCGAGAAATATATTTAGTCGACTCTTTTCTCAGTGTAAGGTGAAGAAATGGGATCGTGAATGTAAATTAGTGGAACAAATTTAAAACAAGCTGTTGGAAAAAAATATAAGGATAGAGTGGAAATTGGTGGCTGTATCTGTAATATAATATATTGTAAGACTCATATCAGATAGTTCCCGTAACGATGTGAACTCATATGCTCCTAGTATGGTATTTATGGTCCTCATTAGAGCTGGACATTTTCAAAGAAGGTGCTCCATTGGGTTCCAACTGGCCAATGCTCAGTCTTGCAACGCCAGTTCGGGGTTTTTTTAATAAGTTGTGTTTTTTTTAGAAACATTAGTTTGGATATACGGCAGCCTGCCGCTGTGCGCAACCTTTGTTTCGATTTCTGAAGATTGAGCTGAAAGATGTCTCTATATAAGGTTCCAATTGAGAGTGAGATCCGATCCCCGATCGAGAGCAATGTGCAACCTTCGCTGTCTTATTCGTCTGCAGTTTTGTATCCAGGGATCCAAACTAAATCTAGATCGAGCTGACTACTTACTGAGTTTAAAAGAGTCTTACACTCCTTGAAGAGTTCCGACCTTGTTCTAAGATATGCCAAGGTCTTAGTTGCCGCCTGGCTATCTGAGAAAATAGCTTCGCGCTCGCCGTCACGCAAACCACTACGTTCTAGACGGAAGCCTTCAGCTGTAGCGTATATTTCTGCCTGGAAAATACTCCCAAAATCGGTCAGATGAATTGATCTTCTTAATCCCAGGGATTCGGATTAAACGCCGTCCCAGTCGGCCCTCGAAAAAATAATGACCCCAAAAGGCCTGTGAAACTCTGTGAATCGGTAGCCACTCTCATCCCGATGCTCCATTGTTCTCTACCCAGTTTCATATATCCAGTTTTCTGAATCTTATAGCCGATAGTGAAATAAAAATGTCTCTTTTGTTACATTTTATTCATAGCCCCCTAGACTTCTTTGCAGAAAGGAAGGGGATTTTATTGATGAACATTGGCAGAGCTACATCAAGATATAGCAGCAATTAAAAGTCATTTTGGCGATAAAATATCTTCTCATATGCTAGCAAGTTATTGCTAGTCTCTATATCGCGCAAGAACGCCAAACAAAACACATTCAGTTTTCATGCAAATCGTTGTTCTGCGCGATGAATAAACTAAATAAAAGCTGGTAAAATTAGGGTAAGTGTAGAGACAGTGCAGGTAAACGTAATACTTTCTTTGATAATTGATTACAGTTGCAAATATTTAAGTCAGGTATCGCTAATGTACAGGTATGCCGCTGATGCGCATTTCGGGGTAGGTATCTTAAATGCCCACTTAAGCATAAAGGCAGCAAAGCAAAATATACTGTACATCAATACTTTAATAAAAGTGATTTTTTAAACAGCACTAACTCACGTAATCTAACTTTTTTTAAGTTTTTTTCATTTAAAAACGTTACAGGATTACATTTGTGTTGATCTAAGTGCGTATTACAAAAATCATATTACACTAGCGTACCCGGCTTGTATCGCTTCGCCGATAAAGAAATATTTTTATATATGTAAGTATATTAAACAGGTGATTTTGGGTACACAATATTTTTTTTTTGTTTTTTCGCCTTGTTTAAAAATAAATATTTCAATCGAACTCGCCATGCATTTTTTACAGCAAGTCTAGTCCCATTGCATAATCGAGGAGGATTTACATTTCGAAGAAGAACTATGGGCGCACCAATTTTGAGTGCCAATACATACGTATGGCTGCATGTTACGGAGATCTAAGGGATTCAAGAATTCAATCAGATAGTTAGCAATCTCGTATACATTCATTACCCTGTCCAATGATTTTAAAATTGTCATTGCTTTTTGGGGCTAAAAAAAACTGGAGAGACGTTTATAACCCTGGTTTAAGGTTTGGACCATTTGGTACAATATTTTTAGTATATCGTTTCATTTCTTGTGAAATAAAAAAGTTATTAGTGTTTCATACTACCTTCACGTTCAGATATGTACTTTCTTTCTACACTAATATCTTTAAAAATCACGATGGAAATAAGAAAATTATGTTACTGAGGTCCATGGAAATTCGGTACTTAGCATTTATTATCGACATCATCCCTAACAAAAATCGCAAAGTCTGTTCTGCCCTTTTCCAAGTTGGATAAGGAAGCAAAGCGAATAGGCCTGATGGTAAACGAGGACAAGACGAAGTATCTCCTGTCATCAAAGAAACAGTAAGCGCATTCACGCCTTCGTATCCACGTTACTGTTGACAAATTCCATGTAGGCTTTACGTGATTACCTGCCAAAGGCTTTAATCACAGTGCCCGCATTAGGCCCAACGGATTAATTTTTGCATTAATCACTGCCCTGAACTGCAAGCACTTCAGTACCAATTGGCGGTATGTGGTGGACACACTTACCACCTTGGTAGGGCCGAGGCCTACCTAAACCTCTGACGTTCTCTGGATCACGACATCCGGTTGCAATGCATCTCCACATTGAACCATTGCTGGTTCTACCCGCATTTAGGTATTAAACAGCCACCACGATACTCCCCAAAGGTGCCGTACCCATGAACAGACCGGAGTAATGCTCGCCGGCGAGATTTGCTCGACTGGCTCAACTCATCCTGACCCACTTAACTGACTCAGCTCACACTAGAACGACTTACACGACTACTAAACTCCACATTCATACTCCGTCCTGCTCGTCTCACAAGTCTAATCGCCTCGCTCGTGGGTACCCTCCACATTCTCCAGGAGAGGTCACACCACTCGCTCAGCTTTCGCAACGGATCGAATTGCCCAACTTGCGCACAACTTTTTCAACATTTCCAGCGGTTTCCACCACACATTTCCTTCAATTTCAACTTATTTTCACCATTTTCTAGTCGTGTAAGCCATGCCAGCGCTTGCCTTGCCAGCCTTGCAAGCCTTGCTTGTGTCGCCAGTTTTGCTCGTCTCGCCGACGAACACACTCCGGGGGCATCTGTTCTCCGTGGCACCATTTTTAAAGTCTTTGGTATGACTCTCGAAAGCCGTAGACTTCTTCCAGTTGAACCTCCACCGACTCAGGACTGGTAGCCTTTAACTGGGGTAGACGGGGTTGTCAAGCCCATACCCTGGAAATACCAAAGCCCGCTGTCTTCCCTCCTGTTTCCTCAAACCGGGCTTGGGACCATCTAAGGCACAGTTCGTTACTGTTGACAGTTACAATTTCGAGATTAGAGAATTTGGTTTACTTGCAAAAAAGCATTAACATCCGATAATAATGTCAGCATAGAAATCCAACGCTGATTACTCTTGCCAACAAATCCTACTTTGGATTGAGTAGGCAATTCAGAAGTCACGTCCTCTCTCGACATACGAAAACCACACTCTATAAGTGCTGGTATATGGCGCAGAAGCCTGGACAATGACAACATCCGAATAGGCGGCTCTTGGAGTATTCGAGAAAAAGCTTTTGCGGAAGACTTACGGGCCATTCCGCATTGCCGGCAGCGAATACCGCAGACGATGGAACGATGAGCTGTATGAGCTTTACAACGACATAGACATAGTGCAGCGAATCCGTTGGCATGGTCATGTCGTTCGAATGGACACCGACGCTGCAGCTCTGTAAGTATTCAACTCGGAACCCGCTGGGGGTAGCAGAGGAAGAAGGAGGACCCCACTGCGATGGAAAGACCAATTGGAGAATGACTTGGCTTCACTTGTCATTTCCAAATGGCGTCAGTAGGCGCTGAAGAGAAATTACTGGCGTACTTTGTTGAATTCGGCTAAAATCGCTTAGGCGGTTAGAGCGTCAAGCAAAATAGAAGGAAGATAGAAGTAGCAATGCGTTTTCTTGATAACTAAACTACAAAATTAGCATACTTTCTCCCCTGTACATGCTCAAAGGATAATATGGATACTAATTGGCGCCTTAGTTACTCAGGCACATAAACAATTGTTTGATAGTTTTTTTTATAGAAAAGGAAGATCATTCAAGGCTTCCAACCAGCATTGCTGCTGTGGTGTTTTTATCCAAAATTGGTAAAATGTTTCCCTATTTATCAAATTTTGTAAATTTCGTTATTTGCTTTTTAATTTGCAAAATTTTTCCATTCGGTTGGACCTTTGTTCAGTAAAGTAGATCCTCCCCTCACATAGGTGAATACAGGCTCGTTTTGGTGACTCATGTTTTTAATCCTTGTCTAACCCAAGTTCAATTTTTTCTACTTACATTAGTAAAGAGTGGACATGGATCAGCCAGGTTTATAAATTCTGTTCCCTCAGCAATGTTAAATTAAACTTTAAATTTTTGTATGACTACATAAATAAATTTACTAAACTTTGCAACTTTTTAATGTGGTTAACCTTTTTTAAGAAGAATGGAGCCGAGTAAGCAAAAACCACTACTAAAATTGAAGTTTAAAATCACAAATTTCAAACAACATATTAAATTTTTAATTACACCCGTTTCCCCTTAACCACATTGCAACCGCAAATTTAATGCTCATTCTTTTTCAAATTCAGCTTGAAGGACATCTTCGTGAAAAACATGCCTACTTGCAAGGCGTACACTTTTCAAGGTTATATGTACATATTTGTTAAATAAAGAACGGGGAAGCCAATTTATTTGTGTGTTTTCTATCGTCCTCATTGATACTATGTAGTACAATGTGCAAAAAGTACAAGCTTCTAAAACCGCAGTGATGACCAAACGTTGGTTTATATGTTGACGTTGGCATGTGTATACATATATACATACAAATAGTTACATATATTTATGCACATTTATATATACTTTTTCGTATATTTTTCTATGTGTGTATGTAATTAGATACATATTTATACATACATATGTTTTAACAAAATGTTCACTCCAATATATCTGTGTCTGCATTTGTGGCCTTCCACCTCAACAGGGTGGCCAAACGCTGTGGTTTTTATTGCGTTACGCCTTAAATTTGCTAACCAACCATGTCATTTTTCCGATACCAACGATTTAAGTTAGTATAAATTATACGTACACACTATTTATTTGTATGCCTTTGTATGTATGTACATCTNCAACGATTTAAGTTAGTATAAATTATACGTACACACTATTTATTTGTATGTCTTTGTATGTATGTACATGTGTACGTACACATATTGACTAAGTATTGGCTATTTGCTAAATGGCTAATGCTCGCTTGTTGCCGCCGCCGCCGCCGCCGGTCAATGGTTGATGGCCATTACCGTTGTTGGTCTCATATTGGCCATAGTGATTGCTAATTGAGGTCGTTATGCTGTTTTGTGTGAAATAATTGCATCAAATTTGTGAGATTTTTCTGCACTAGGACGGAGCACAGTGCAGCACAGCGCAGCCATACAAACTCCCGCCTAGTGCGGCAAGTGGGTGGCCCGCATGTCCTACTGAGAGCATTGACGTAGTGTGTATTAGGTGTACTACATTAGGGGTATTCTCGAAATTTTGCAAAGCCGTTTCACGTAGCACTAATTCCATGGATTACATAACTTGCAAACACACAACAACAAAATACATGGGAACATTTCCTATTGCAACGTCGGCACCCATGTATATATTTTGTAAAAAGCATAGCAAGAAAAATGCGATCCTGTGCTAGTTGTTTTGTTCTTGGAATTGCTATATGTGACCTGGTCTACGGAANGGACCAACAACAACACTTACTGGACGTCCGGCGCGGAGAACAATTAACGAGATAATGAGAAACTGACGAAACGAGTTGCTTACTTTTAACAGCTTTTTCACAGAAAACTAGTTTTCGCACGTAAGCTCCCTTTTCGTAGACCAGGTCACATATATTTCCGTCATTCCTCTCATTTCGCTCACCTCCTTTTTTTTTGCTGTCTCTTGTTATTGTATTTGATACAGAATTTCACTGCTTGTTACCTATGCATGCTTTCATTTTGCAATGGGGAGCTCTGGTACTCTTGCAAATTTGTAATAGTATTTTTACATTTCATACAATCCGTGCTACGTGCAAGACTTCGAGAATACCCCTATTATATTTTTTCCTTGCTGGCATTCTTTTAGTTTTAGCTATTTACGTAGTTCCATATCATTTCTGCTGCTTTAAAGTGAAATTATGGCATTGCATTCTCTGGTGGCATGACATTGGTTAAATGTCAAATTGCTGTTGTCGCATGAAATTAACACATTAATGACCTTTGCCCGCCTGCGGCTTTTGCAAATACCTATGTATGTATGTACATATGTATGTATGCGTGTATGGGTTTTAAATAAACGGTGATTATCTATATTCATTACTATCGATTTATTATGTGTTCATATTAGTAATGCTCTGTGGTCGAGTGAAGCGTAGATTTTTCGGAGTGGTAGAGTTCAGTATGTCGGCCGCTGTGGTGTAGTGGTAAGCAGTGCGCGCTTCCACTCCACAATGCCTGGGTTCAAACCCTGGTCAAAGCAACATCGCAAAAATATAGAAAAAAGGTTTTTTCTTAACAGCGGTCGTCCCTCGGCAGGCAATGGCAAACCTCCGAGTGTATTTCTGCCATGAAAAACAGCTTCTCATAAAAATACAATCGCCGTTCGGAGTCGGCGTAAAACTGTAGGTCCCTCCGCTTTGTGTGACAACATCAAGGCGCACGCCACAAATCGGAGGAGAAGCTCGGCCAAACACTAACATATGTGTAAGCGCCAATCTATTATTATTATAGAGTTCAGTATGTATGTATTATATGTATGCCATACATGCGTTTGTCTTAATGCTACGAATACATATACACTGCCGGAACAAAGTATTGACACAGCAGATTTTTTGCAATATATGCAACAGTTTTTACTATAATATTTTCTGCAAATTTTGTATAAAAATATGGTTTATTCTACAACAAAAACCATAAAAATATAATTCCTAAACTTTGTGCAAGATTTTCATGCAAATTTTCACCTTTTTAATAAAATTTTTCAGAATTTTTTTGGTTTTGTAGCCCATTAAATTCTAGTAAAAAAATGCAAGAGTTAGTCAAACATCGCATTGATTTTTGGAATTTTGTTTTTGTTTTTGAAGGTGTTTTGCATTTTTTCCATATAAAGTATTTTTGGAAAAATTTTTTGTATGGAAGAGACTGCGTGAAAATAATTGCCAAAAATCAACGGTAATTCCTATCTACTTAAAACTTGTACTCTTTTATAATAAAATTGGGGCTAAAATCTGCAAACTCAAAAAAATTATAAAAAATCTGATTAAAAAGTTGAAAATTTCCATGAAAATTTGCTGATTTTTGTTGTAGAATGGAAAATATTTTTATACAAAATTGTCAGAAAAATATTAGAATAAAACTGTTGCATATAAAATTTTAAACTTTTTTTCTCCGAATTTTTATAAAAAAATTTTGGAGTTTTGTATTTTCCTTTATACAAAAAGGTTTAGACTTTTACCTTGAATAGCTTATAGAGGAGTGATTTGAATTTCCTTCAGAAATATATATCTTTTATTCCGATAAGTGGACTTAAAAACGATAATCATACAATTAATAAACTTCATAAGGAGAATATTTTCAGCCTAAATAATGACCAAACTTCCCGAAAATTACTCGTACATCCTCAAAAGTTCGAGTAATTTGCGAAAATTGCAAAAAAATGGCAAAAAATTCGCAATTGTCGCAAGTTACTCCAAATTTTGAGGGTGTATAAGTCAAACGGACCTCCGATTCGAATTGAGCGGGTCGAAATACAAGCCAGTAGGTGGGTCTGGTTAAAAGCACACAACACTTTTTTTTGTGTGCCGGTATAATTAGTAGGCTTCGCATCTATGTATCTATTTTTAGTTCCTCGGGAACAGTAAGACGTAATCACCTCCATCCCGAAACACAATGGACGGCGCAAAGCAAAAAAAACGTGCGGCCCTGTATCGTCTACTGAAGATGTCCAGTTAAAGTATTGCAAAATCGGTGTTACTATTGTGGTGGGAGAGTAACTTAGTCGGCGAGTACTTGCGTTCACCCCGTTGAAAGAGTTTCCCGCTACAATCTCCCTCAAAGCGAGACTCTCCAACATCCGGCTTGATTGCCGCTTATTAGGCGCTGAAACCGCCTAAGCGATTTTGGCTGATCTCAACAAAGCACGCCAGCCAACACGGGCATGAAGAGTGAATTATATAGTGTAGTTTTCATATATCAAGAGCGAACTTGTTCCCTGAATTGCCTCCTCACTCCAAAGTAGCACTTGTTGGCAAGAACGGATTTTGCGTTGGATTTCGATGCTGGCATTATTTTCGGAAGCTAATGCTGGTTTTCAAGTAAACAAAATTCTCTACTTTCGCGAAATTATAACTGTCCACAGTGACGTGGGTGCCAAGGCGCCTTTTGCATAGTGATGGTGGGTGCAAGTTAGGGTCAAAAATGGGTAAGAAAAAATTACTCGAGCGCCTTATTTATTCACAAGGGATGTTAAGTAAGCCCAAATGAAGCTGACATTCAATAGAGTGATGAGACTCAAGTAGCTCGTGGCATCTTCTTGAAGATATAAAATAAATCGTCATGTCTACGCGGCAGGTTTTCATACCGATGGTTAATTTCGATGCCCTGGTCGTGCTGTTCCATAACCCGGCGATTATGTGGACAGATTTTCTTAAACTATTTTAATATTCATTTTCATCCGTGGAACTATCATTAATTCAGTTCTATGATTGTGGCAAAAAAGATGAATGGAAAACAGCAAGCAAATAAAAAATAAAATAGAATTCATAGAAAGAAGCGCGCTGCAGCAGTTTGTTGAAGATTTTTGTTATTTCGGCTTGTGGAAATTGAATTGACTGCGGAAACTCTTATGTACTTTAACCCTAAGCTGTCTAAGCTCTCAAAGAAGTGATCCCCCGAAATTTGTAGAGTGTGTGGCAGTCTCAAGCTATATATATATGAGAACTCTTCCTCATTTCTATAGCTTTACATAAATCGTTATACCGAGCACCTAACGCCATGTAGCCATTGACTAAAGTCTCTCGTGATATTTGTGATTTTGCGATTCTTAGCTAACTCCGTGTTCTTCATTGATCGACCAGTGTTCAAAGTGAGCGCAATGTGCGTAGAGTAATTCATCTGCTTTTCGTAACTACTCTAGCCATCTACTTAACTTATAAAAACAGAAAGGTAGGTTGTATACTTTGAACTGCTTCCCCTAATTCTATATTAGACCTCTTCTTCCTCATTACTCGGAATACCACACCCTCCTGGGACGCAGTGCAAATTGACTATATGCTGTCAGAGATGTGGTAGGGACCTTCGGCCTTCCCGAGCACATATCGAACTAGTCCTTGCCGACACCAGAACTTTGATAAGAGCTTGACTGTCCGAACCGAAGTAAAACTTTTATGCAACTAGGTCGATCATGCTTACCAGCCTTGCGTCAGAGAAGGATCGATAATCGGAGTCTACACTAAAAATTTAAATATCTTAAATGCAGCCCTACATCATCTTAGCAATAAACACTATTTGCTTGTGTTTGTGAACCACTCTAAACACTAAAGTAAGTATTGTAAAATGCCGTTACTTTTATGCGCTCAGAAGTGGTGAGTGTGTAAAAAAAAATACCTAAATAAAAATTTAACTGTTTGATTGCAGCCACTGATGTAGAAATACCAAACGACGGCAATATTTATCGACGAACAACTCGTCACAGTAAAACACAAGTACNAAAAAAACTTAAATTTTATTTTGTTTATTATACAAAACCGTAACACATTTTATTAAAACAAAAAAAAAAGGAAAATACACAGTGCATATTTTTTTACTTGACTAGTCAACTACCAAAAACCACGGTGTATACAGTGGGTACAGTTCAACGTTTCATTTTTTTCCTATCCATATTCGCATTTGCAGCAGTAAACTGATGACAAAAATTAAACAATTTTGTTGCCAACTATCAAAAAATAAAAATTCAAGTGCTGTCAGATATCTTCAATGTGAAGATTTTTTGTTTGGTGTTTTTTTTTGTTGTAATTATCTTCTTGTGAAGATTTTTCTGATTATTTATGAAAAATATCTTAATTTTGAAGATAAATCTTTACTTCTGGCAACACTGACTGGAACTAGTACGATTTTTTTATTATTGTCACAGACGCCGGACATTGGCAGGATTTTAGCTGAACGGAAAATGCTTCAAGTGTTTGCGATAAAAAGTATATCTATGTAAATAAAAATATGTAAAAAAAAGTTGAAAAAGTACAAATACAAAAAAATCGTGGAGAGTGCGAGCATTTGAGTTCAACAAATACAATTAAAACAATCAAACGAAATGCAGCAACAAAAACGTCACAAAACGAAAAAATAAGCGCGCAAAATGGCAAACAAATAAAACTAATTCAAAAACAAACCTTGTAAAAAAGCAGAAAACTGCAAGTGGCCAAACGAAACAAAAAAAAAAACAAGAAGAGCAGCAGCCAAAGCTGGAATTTGAAGTAGAAGCTGTTTGAGTACCAGCTAAAAAAAAGTGGAAAAAATCAAAAACTGATATCAAAATGTTGGCAGTAATTTACAAACAAGTGGCCGCGGAGTGGGGGAAAAGTGCGCGGGTGAAAGTTTTGAATATTCGCGGAACACCATTGTCCGCGGTTTGAAGGATTTACTGAGTTGTTGATAAATGATACCGTAACGGGCCGAATTTAGAGTGAGCCAGAGATTGCAGAGGATTGCCAGCAGCGAAGTAGATTTGTTTTTACAGTTAATGGATGCTGTTTTTTTTTTAATGCTTATTCTAGGAAAACTCGTAAAAAGGAAGAGCGCACTTGGCTGCTTTGTTCAAACGCTTCCGCGTATTAAGCAGCCCCACTAGCTTTGAAGTGTATTTGCGATTATTGAAGCGTTTAGTATGAAATTAACTTAGTAAACTGTGATAAACTGTTTAAAAATACTTAAACAAAGTATACGATTTTAAAAAATTTAAAATTTTATTTTGCAACTATTCCAACCACTTAATATTGCGCTTGCAAGGTTCGAGAGTATTTGATATGGATTATAATTGTTATATGAGTAATACAAGGAAATATAAACTTAGCAGGAAAGAGCTGGGTATGCTGGGCAATCAAGGCGCTCACCAAAATACAAAGGCTGGCTCGCGTATGTATAATTGTAATATAATTTAAAATCAAGCGAAACTACCAGAATCAGAACATTTATAACACTTCTGATTGGCCGACAGACTCAGATTTCATCAGTTAACATCTAAACTGGTGATGGAGTGCCTTAATGAGCTAAGTACACTGGGTAATCGAGTTTGGGTTCTTGCAGTGGGTTAAGGCGTGTCGTCCAGGGGTCAAAGTTCACGTTACCCTATGAAGACGACTTAACCAACTCCAATCGGGACCAAAATGTATATGTGATATCTTCGACTATGTTAGTATCGATTTTAAGTATGAGATAAAAAAAAAATTAATTTAATAATGCACCCTGTGCAGCTTCAGGGGGTGAGATTGAAAAAAATCGTTAATTTGTTTTTTTAAGGAACACCCTAATGTATGCACATGATTTCTTTTTTTGGATGACGCCCGTAAAGAAGGAAACCCTCATAAGTACTACTATATCGGCATAGCACCATGCACAACTTGCTGCGGTTGCACCTAAGCATGCACTAAAACTTCTCCACAAACCACAAAGCGCTCCCCCGTGGAACTGCCATTCAAGGTACTACTTATGTTTCGAGTCCTAGCGGCGTAGCGGGGACAAAAGAACAATATATTCTTCGCTTTTTTCCTCCTTCCTGTGCACTTAGAACAGTACGCGGAGTCGTTGTCACCCAAATATGTTGAGATAAAGACCGTGTCCCGATAGATGCGGGGTTAAGTGAAAACTGGAGTCCCCATTAGGTCAATTTAGCCATTTTTCAGTACTGGGTATGAGCCGTGGTTTCACGCCCTTCATACTATCGTTTCTACCAGATTTCCATAGAACGATGCCTTCTCGGACGGGGTATATTATTTTCATCTCTTGTGCCAAAATGTCTACTAAGATTCATGCGGCGATTACAAAGTACGCTTTATCAGAAATTGTGCGGTATCCTTAAACAGATCTCAGTGCACTTAAGGGACAAACAGTTGTTAGTTTCCTTGCGTAGCATTTTACCTCCATTGCTTCGGCCCAAATCGGAGCAGCATAAAATAAGATTGAGCTGACCACCCAACTGTAAAGGATTCTGCCCAAAGTTTAAGACAACAATATTAGTCATAATTCTAAACAGATATGCTTGAACATTCGAAGCCTACTCTAGGTGACTCTTAAAATTAAGTCCGTTATCAATCTAAATGAGATATTTAATTGCCTGCTTGGATGTACATATGTATATAATGGAAATTTATCGTTTCTGCAGCTTTCCCGCTGCTTATTAGGATTACCTCTGTTTTGTGATCAGCGAGGCTTTTACATATGTATGTATGTGTAAATGTACGTATGTATGAACAAAATAGACCAAAAAATTCTTTTTTATAATTTTTGAACTTTATTATTATTATTAAGTGGCAACACAAATGGCAAATTGACCATAATACTAATTGTCAAAAAATGACTTAATGTCTAGATAATACTCTGCTCTTTTTTATGCCATGTGTATGTGACTAATTAGTGCCGGTTTACGGAAGTATAAAAGGGAGCGGCAGTGAAGGATATCAACGTAAAACATACTGCAGCGATAAGGCTATTCTAATGGCTGACAAATATTCAACTCTTTGAAATAGACTTATGACTTTCCTTAAGCGACGTTAGATGTTAAAGAGTTAAAGTAGTTGAAAAAAATCCAGGAATTTTCTGTAAAACCATTAAATTATATACTGGAATTTTCCTTGTAATGTGCCGGACAGTTCGAGACATAGTTTCTTACTTCCTACTTCTAGAAGTATAAGAGAGCTATTAACGCGCTCTATGTACAATACTCTAATTCACCTCAAGTTTGCTGATACACCTCCTTTATGTACACACTCCATACGCCTTACCGATTCTCCTCATTAACAGGTAATTCGAT
>NW_016168336.1:0-19498 GCF_001687245.7 Rhagoletis zephyria | reverse complement strand
GAAAATAGGTTTTCACTTATTTACATATTAGGTGACAAATTTTTTACATACATTTTCTATTCGCAAGCAACAAAACACTGCATCTGGTAGTGGTGTCAAGGGAAAAGTAGCAACACCATTCACATTAAAGACAAGAAAAACAAAAAGCTTGTCAGCAGATCATAAATTACCATCAACTGTCTTAGAGTAGTACTTTCCAAGAAAATGTGCTTCCCAATTGGACTCAACATTCACTCAGCAAACACCTCAAAGATTCTCTGCATCTAATAGACGGCAAGTAACTGGCAGCGGCCATGTCCCTTTTCTGCAAAGAATCGGAGTGGAATACTGAAGTTACCAATATGAGATAGATGGAAGTTGACTTTGACAGCAATATCGAAATCCATTTCGCAAAACCGAAGAGACTTTGCACTTTATATCACAGATGGCTGCACAGATGAACAACGTAACAGGAAGTGCCATCTTCTCTCAGAAATTGTCTCCTCCTGGCTCTCCTCTTCCTCTCTTACCATCATCGCCATCTGCGATGAATACTTTCAGGCTGAAGCCTTTCTGTTCATCCGTAAGACACGTTTCAGCCATCGTAGCCGCTGTATTTTAATACGTCGCACTATGCCTACATCGGTATAAAGCTCATACAGCTGATCGTTCCATCGTCTGCGAAATTCGCCATCGCCAACGCGTAAAGGCCTGTAAATCTTCAGCAGAATCTTTCTCTCGAAAATTCCAACAGCCGTCTCATCTGACGTTTTCATTGTTGATGGTGCTGTTCCATATACCAAAACGGGCATGATGAGTGACTTATAGAGTGTGGTTTTCGTACGCCGAGAGAGGACTTTACTCCTGACTCCTCCTACTCAGTCCAAAGTAGCACTGGTTGGCAAGAGTGATTATCCATTGGATTTCAAAGCTGGCAATACTTTTGGTGTAGATAAAGGAAGCCGTCTACTTTTTCGAACTTATAAACATCCATAGTGGCGTGGATACCGAGACGCTATTGTACGCCCTTTTAAAGAATTGCGCTTGAGCGGTCCATTTCCGTCGCTATTATTATCTTATCCAATGTCTGATTAAATAAATCACACGAAATAGAGTCATCTTGTCTAAAACCCCATTTGGTATCAAACGGTTCAAGTTATTACTCAAAGTAATTTCGCACAGCCATATTAATTTCGTGGAGATACCGAATTCAGATATCGCGGCAGAGAGAAACTTTTTTTCGTGTTGTCTAAAGCGGCTTTAAAGTCCACATATAGATGGTGAGTGTCGAACCTTTTCTCGCGGGTCTTTTCCAATATTTGGCATATTGTGAATGCCCGAACTATGGACTTTTCAAGTCTAAAGCCACATTGATAGGGCCCAGGTCCTACCCCACAAATTTTTAACTAAATAACTATGTGTTTTGTGTTAACACAGTAATTCTGGTCCGCTCCTTCCATTGGGGGTGTAAATGACATGGGGTCGAAGATGGTAAGCCCAGCTCCATCAAAACTTGCCTTCGTGTTTAGAGTCAATATGATATTCAGGCGCTTGCGTCAGTAACGACTAGCTCTATATGACTATAGGACGGCCGATGATCCTTACAATATTCTCGTTAGTATATAGTTAACTTTGAATGGGTCCCGGTATTTGTGCACGTGGGCACTAGTTTTGGAGTACAGCATAACAATTTCTGTATGAGCTCTAGAGAGTTTATCGCACTTCTGATAAAGCGGCTCAAATTTATGGCGGCGCTTCAGGAGTGTCTAATGAGATTCGCAAGAAAATAAGGATGTCTTCAAAATATTTTGGGACAGGTCTGCGGAAATCCTCTTATGGGCTTAACAATGTAAATAAATTCACTGTTTAACTGGAGCTGCCTATCTAACCAAACCTTACTACTTTTGTTCTATCTATTTTATTAGTTAGCTTTATTTTTGGACATGTATGTATGTATGTACACATTTCTTCATGTGTTTCAAATTATTACAAAAACATATAAATAAGATTTTTTCGTTACTAATAGGACAAGCTTATCAAATTGTCATCGCAGATGTTTGCCATAGATTTTTACAGCAGCGAAGAATAAAAATATACAACTTTTTTTTTGCAGCAAAACCAAAAAAGTTTATGTTTACTTTATTTTGTGATTTATTTATATTTTTTTTTTCGTAACACAATTATACACAGCTGTCGCTTTCCGTTGGCGATAGCCACTTCGCATGCGCATATACATACGTATGTACATAGATAGTACATTCACCGAAATTACCTCACCTTACCGCACGCGTGGCATATTGGCTATACAGGTCCCACAAATCGCCACGGGGCACAACTGGGCGTATCTAGCAGCTGCTACACAGGCAAAACTGGGATGTGGCCAGTCAACAGTCAGGCATTTGCCCAATCGTTTGTATATCGATTGAACTTGACCGCAAGTTCAAAGCTATTCAATGAATCGGATTTTTTTAATTATTGGGAATATGTCGCTATTGTTTGGTGCTGCCGTTCAACTGTCCATTCTACTAATTTCATTTGTTTGGTACTTTTCATTCTACAAGTAAATACACATGCAGGGATTAGAGCTTGTGAATTGCTAGTTTTTTTTTTTGTTATTTTGTTATTTTGATATAACCTGCTTGCATGTACATATGTACATAAATATGAAGCAATTACAGCAATGATTTGACATTTCAATTGTTCGTTGGTTTTTGGATTCTTCCACTTTAGCTATACATATTCGCTGAAAAAGTATCTGGTAAGTGGCTTTTGTGAAGGTTTGTCTGTATGTAAGTGGTATATTTAGTCAATCAGGCAGTCTACGAATTTCCAAAGATTTTTTTTTTTTAATTATTTCAAGCACCTTAAATAAACCAAATTTGCCTAAGACTTTAAATTTGTAAATTTGACTGGCCATAAATTCGTTATCCCGGAATTGCTTTCAGAAAACTCTTTTGTACGTATGTATACTTATTTAACTTTTTCTAAAAATTAGCAAAAAATTGTATCCAAACCTGTGCAGTTATGGGCCATCGAAATAGAATGTTTTTTCATCGGAAAACACAACATTAATCAGTTGTTCGCTGCATATGTTGCTGTTCGAAGCAACAAAAACAAAAAACAAAACAAAACAGGCTTGCACACCATAAGTTACGTAAAATGTGTGAAATATGTCTGGTTGTCACTGGAAGATCCTACTACTCCTTTATTTGAGTGGTGGTAAAAAAAATTTGTCGTAGCCTACTTTTTAATCTAATTTATTTGTCGTATATTTAGTTGCTTCTTAACACCCTTTTATTAATTGGAATTTAATATCGACTTCACATTTTTATCGTCCCTTTTCTGATTTTCGCCTTCAGTTTGTTTCCGCAACACCCATTATATGCTGGAGCCAATTAAAAAGCATACAAATTCACCTGCTGAGCGATGCAATCACTACCGTTTAATGATTTTATCAATATGCAACATCAAATAGGTGGAGTTGTGTTAATCGTACGAGCAAATATGTATGCCGCCGACAACGTGTCACTGCAACAAGTGGCAGCAGTGTACTCATACGAGGTGTGACCAGTGGGTGGTGCAAACATAATACGTCTCTGGTGCAAATAATTGTAAAATTTCAAAAACTAACTTTGCCACACAGCTGTGAGGTACATGAGTTGCGAAACATACTATTGTAGCTGGATACATATTGCTGGCTGACCATTTAACTGCTCGTTGAATTTAGCTTATCAATATTGTTGCTGATTTTTTGTCATTATTTGGCATTTAGTAAATGGATGTTGCTTGTAGTTAGCATACACACATTTTCCTTCCCTTCTTCTGCGACACTCTGTTTGCCTATGCGCGTGCGTTCGTTCTCACCTGATAAATCTCCACCAGCCAACCAACCAACCAACCACCCATGTTGTGCAACATCTAAGGCCAAGCGCACAAAAGTCAGCGAAAACAAATTACGTGAAAACAAATTGCCAGCTCAAGAAAGAGGAGGTAAAACAAAACCACGAAGACAAAAACAACAGTTTCGCCGATATTGATGCAGAGGCAATGAGCGCTACAACGAAACAATTTACCGCTTTACCGGCGCAACCCACTGCCTGCAGCGTGGAATGCAACGATCGAAATTGCGCTGGCGGTATTGACGATTTTTTTTTCGCATATTCCGCTGCAAAATTAATGACAACGCGGCAGCATCAGCAGCAGAATGCAGCCAAAGCAATTACATACGCAACTGAATAGTCTCGGTTGGCAACACAGCTGCTTGCAGCGAAGTCCTCTTAACGACACCAAGTAACCCCATCGATTCGACTGCAATGCATGTTGCCGTGGCGCTTAATTTTGTTTCATTTGTAACTGTTTCTATTACTATTTTTGCCAGCTAAGTGGCAGTTCCACCCGCCACCAGACATTTGCTTGCTTTTACTAATTTGGCCTTCAGCTTCGACATTGCTGCACGCCCTCACCCATTTCATTGCCTTTTCCTTACATCTCCCGTATGACATACTCAGCGTACATAACCATATGTACATAGCTGGGTATTGTGTGAGACATTGATTTTCTTTTTCGTTTTATTGTTGTTGCTATCCGCCATATTATCATTGTGCCATAAATCATAGCATAGAGGTCGTTGGCGAGCGCAAAATATTGGCAACAACACCTGCAGCAAGAAAACAACATAAATACAGTGGAATATCGATATCTCGTAAACCCGATAAGAAGCACAAATCGTTATAAGTCACAACAAGGTTCAGTCCCTTGCAGTAATTCTTACAAAATATACGCAATTTGGTGCTGCAGGTAAATAAAACAGAAAATTAGTTTACTTCTATTTTGCCAAAGTTGTTAATGTTCATTCAATTTGTAAGGCATTCTATGCATGCAAAGGGATGTTGGGATCTATCGGTCAAGAATAAGGCGTCAAGAATTGCCGTCAGGCTTTATGCTACAAGGAAGTTTGTGTGCTGGTCCCACGGACACAGTAGTATGGCGTTAACCTTACTCGGACGGATTGGCGACATAATGGCGTATCTGCACTTTGGGACGAACATTGAATCCACTATAGAAGCTGCGGGCTGGCGTGAGGGCATCAGGAGTACTGACTCGGTGTCGGGTCGAAGATGGAGAAAGGTGCAGAAGCGGTAGTAGTCTGTGCGTAGCTCAGTCTCAACGAATCGCATAAACTGGCGAACTAATGTAGCACTTTCCAGACGGAAGTATTGGCCCTAAGGAGAACGGTAGAGCTACTATCACATACATATACATACCTGCTACATACTGGTGCTGGCATACATCTGTACGGGGTTCCGGACCACACCGCCGTCGCGGGCAACGGGGAGGCTGACAGACTTGCCAAAAAAGGCGCCCTGTCGGAAACTATGCTGTTAGAGGAGGCGCCGATTTCCCTCCAGGCTATTTGACGGGAGTTCGACCTGTACATGATCCGGAAGGCGTAGGAGGCGTCTACGCAAGCTTGCGAGGTATCTAGGATTAGGTGGCAACCCTATTCAAAAATATTTTTAAACTAAAGCTTTCCTTGAACTTATATTTTAATATTTAATTTATTTTGTGTATATGTTGAGTAAAATCGGCTAATCAGACAGGTGGCAACCTTCTTTAAAAGTAATTTTAAACTGAAAAACGTATTTCGATATACTGATGAATTAAGTTGAACTGTGTTTTTCAACATGTGGCAACTCTCCAACACTCGTTTTAGAAATAAATTCTTTTAAACTTAATCCGATGTTTGGCCCTATTTTAATCATTTATTTACATTATTCAATAATTTTAATTTAGCTTTTTCAAAAGGTGGCAACTCTCCTCAAACACCTAACAAAAATTTCAAAATTTTAATCTACCCCCTTCAAACACTTCAAACAAAATTTTCTAACTGATCCTTATTTTCTTAAGCAGCTCGAACAGGCGTTGACGATTAGTTTGTCTTTTAAAGAAATTTGCAATTTTACTGCACCTTTCAAAGACATTTACATATTTCGTCTTCATCCCATTATTCCATTATGTAATTTGTCACCAGTATTTTTCTGCCAAAATTAATAAATAGATAATTTGTTATATCAACGAATAAGTGGCGTTTTAATTATCCATGTTGTTAGTCGCTGCCATTCATCTTCAAATCCAAGAAATCAAATTGCAAGCCAAATGTCCAAACTGAGTGATGAATAATTTTGCGATAGATAAATTGCACAAATTTAATTTTGTCAATGACAAATGAAAACCACACTACATCACACTTTATACGCTGCCAAATATTTCAACACAGCCATGTAAATGGAGACAAATTCAAAGACACTCAATCAGGAATGAAATATGCAATCCATAGAATGTTGTCTGCATTGTAAAATGAAGGAGCGGAACGAAGGGAATTAGAAGTAGAAGTTAGTAGGTAGGTTGTTTGGGCATAATTGTGTTGGTGAGTCCTCAGATTAGTCAACGGTAGAGTGTTAGGGTTACCAGCTGTAATTTAGGGCTCATTAAAGCTTGCGAACTTTTTTTTGCAATTTTTTCGGGTTTTTTCTGTTTTTCGCAATTTACTGGAAATTTTGAGAGTATACAAGTCAAACGGACTTCGGTTTCGAAATCAGCTAGTCAAAATACAGGTCGGTAGATGGGTCTGGTTAAATACACAGACCACTTTTTTGTGTGCCGGTGCACAGTTCTTTTTTTGTGGCAGTTCCTGCGATTTAGCTACCGGTAGGTACCAATGAAGGGTCTAACCTTTTAAATAGCTTTACCCAAAGACATATCTTCATTTCTTACTTTTATTTTCGCGAATGAACGAGTTTATTAAGGTCGCTTGTTACTATCATCTAAATCCTTATCTATAACCCATTAGCTAGTCTAGAGAAAAAATTTATATTTTTTTTTAATTAACCAATTCAGATGAATTTCAGCCACCTGACAACCCTAGGCGTTAAGATGCATAATTCCCTGGCAAGAGATTCTAAAATGTATTGCCGTCTTAACTCAACCTGGAACAGGAGACAGTGCCAAACCAACTACAAGCATTCCAACAATCTATCAACCTTACACACTGACATTCATATAAATCTACTTACGCACATAAAAACGTACATACATACCTTGGCATGCATGTTGGTGTTGCACAACGCCGCACAACCACTTTCCACGCAGTCAATAATCACTCCAACTTTAATTTGAAGATTTTGACAAGCCGACTAGCTGGGATTGTACAAGAAGGCAACTTAAAAGTGGGGCGCGAATGTGAACGAAGACTGTGCAATGTTGCCAGGCATCCTTAAAAAACGAAGCCTAAATACGATGACTGGCTACTCAGTTGAATGGATGGACGGATGACNGCTGGGCGACTGGGTTAGACAGCAGAAGAAAACGCAAGTCGAACGAAGAAACTAATGGACTAATACCATTTAGAAGAAAATAAACGCGGATACATTACATACCTATACATCATATACACCGGCAATATGAACATCTATGACAGCAGTGACACCGGCAACAACCACCAACCAATGTTGCAACAACAAATCGCAATTCAACTGCAAAACAACGTCTAGCTACAGCATTTAACCCACCATTTAACCAAGTGTGCGACTTATCCTAGTAATTGCATGCCGCCGCCGCAACCGCCACCGCTGCCACTAAACGAACAAAACCGCCAGCGGCTGCGAGGATTAGCACCAGCTTGAAATGATGAGCGGACATTTGATGGACCGACCGATGACCGATGATGGTACGAACGAGCCGCCACAAATAGCACCCCCTTGGCGGCCAAACGTCTGCCTCATCAGCGCAGAGAACAAACGCACTTCTACGATTGCCGCTCGATGCTTTCTAGCAGAGTGAGACGCCGCGGGCAGTGCGCTGAATTGCTGGCATCTTGTTTATGTACGTATGTATGTACTCGTTTCTTTCCTTTTGCGAAAATTATGAAGAATTAACAATAAATTGCGTCAAATGTGGCAAAATGTTGTTTGCCAAAATGACAACGCGCGCGACAAGCGATGGTTGCTCCAATGTGGTGGGAGGGGCGAACGCGAGGCGACATCAGCCTCGAAGACGGCAAAGCTTGCACAAATGTCCATAAATCCTAGAAACAACTTGGCAAAGTTGTTCGCATAGTTGTTGCTACAACTTAAGTGCCATTTGGACATACGTACAAATATATTAACAAGACATAGGATCTATATATGTGGCATGTAGCTGCTCAAACAAACGTGGGCACTTTGATACAAATACAAATGACACTTATTGTTAATTCTTTTTTATTGCTGCTTTTTATGTATCGAGTGTATGAAGAAATCGAAAAGCAATGAAAGCAAACTACATGAAATTAGAAGCAGAATAAGAACAATATCAAAACCTACAAGTTGAAGGTCAAGAAGAATTTATTACATTTTCTTTCAAGGTTATGTTCGTTTTATTTTTTCATTGTCACTCGAAAAAATTATATATATTTTTTTTAATAAATTTGGAAAGTTGTCAAATATAATCTTCATATTAGGGGTAATGGACACTGGCATCAAATACAACATTTACATTGAGTTAAATATGATTACGTTTTGAGAAACGAAAATTCCATTTTTACAGTTTTTATTGGCTAACTCGAAATTCATTCTAAAATTATTATATACATGAAAACAGTAAGGATAAGGAATACTGTGGTAAAATCTTCCACTCCAATATTTAATTAATTTTAAATAATATGCATTTTAAGTTTAGGTGTGCGGGTAAACATTTTCGATGCGCTGCGTATTGTACTGCGGGGCGTATACGTTACATACGCAACTACGAGTATATGCGCACTACTTAGTGGTTATCGGTACTTTTTATAAACGGTGATTTTTTAAGAGCTTGATAACTTTTTTTTAAAAAAAAACGCATAAAATTTGCAAAATCTCATCGGTTCTTTATTTGAAACGTTAGATTGGTCCATNATGAAATGTCAAAGCATACTGAGCATCTTTCTCTTTGACACCATGTCTGAAATCCCACGTGATCTGTCAAATACTAATGCATGAAAATCCTAACCTCAAAAAAATCACCCGTTACCATTCATGAGCATGAAATGGTATTATAATTTTGGTCCGATGTTTGTAAGTACCAGACTAAGTACAGATAGACCCATGTATACTTAAATCGGACGACTGTAACAGATAGCTCCCACACAATTGATTGCTCAGATATGAGATTTTTTATTATAACTCCTCCATTTATGCAGCTAGGAACATGAAATTTCGCGCTATTTTCACTCGTTACAAACAAAAACAGAAAGTTTACATACAGTAAAACCTATGTGACCTATTTTTTAAATGTCAATACAAAGTCTAATGTGAAAATTGTTGAGCTCGGTGCTATATAAGCTATATCTCCTTCACCACTGATTGTTCAGATACAAAGTTTTGGGATATAACTGCTTTATATTTGCAGCTAAAATCATTAAATTGTGTGACCGGTTTGCATATCGGTCATTTAGTTCGGTGCTTTATATGGTATATCTTCCATATGACTGATTGTTCAGATATGATTTTTTTTATACCACCCCTCTGTCTACGTATGCAGTGAATTTAATAATTTTCTTAAGCTCCCAAACAACCAATTTAAAACGCAGTAATCGGTTGAAGTAAAATTTTATAATGTTCGCGAAAGGTATGAAGCCTTCGGCATAGTCGCAGGGAGCACTGTCCTTACTTATTTGTTTTGATCTTAGTTAAAAACTTACTAATTTAGAAAACTGCTTTTTTTGGCAAGTTAATTTCAAAGCGATATCCAAAAAAATATAGAAAAAGGTTTATCTAAACAGCGGTTGCCCCTCGGCAGGCAATGGCAAACCTACGAGCGTATTTCTGCTTTAACCAAGCTTCTTATAAAACCCATTTGCCGTTCGGATGCGGCGTAAGGTTGTAGGTCACTCGATTTGTGTAACAACAGCAAGACGCATACCACAAATTGGAGGAGAAGCTCGGCCAAAAAGTTAGCAAAAGTGTAAATGCCAAATATTTATTTATTTTACAATTTTCAGAGCCGAATGGTTAAAAGGTTCGAACTTATAGGCGGTGGGCCTTTTTTTCGACGACAGATCTGTGCAACACCAGGAAAACAAAGTGTAGCCCCTCCACAGGCAATGGGTAGCCTCCGAGTGTATTTCAGGCACGAAAAAATCTTAGCACTGACATTATCCGGGATGATCTCACTAGGTGGCATGTATGAACGAGAGGCCTCTCTTAGCTTAAAATATCTAAAGGAATTATAAGTAAGAAACGATAAACTTCATTGCTTCTTCCTCTCAGCTAGTGCTACCTAGCTAATTTCATTATTTGCAATCTGTCAATTCAATTAGCAAAGGACAGCTGTTTTGAATTGGAGCTTATATTTAAAAAAAAAGTGCATTAAAATAATTATTTGCTCATAATTGATTTTTAATAGATCCACGCTAGATTAAATTTCAGCGGCAAATTACAAAAATCAGCTGAAACTGCTGGCGCACGTGTCAGCTGTCAAAAACGCTGTTTATGACAATTCGGAAATCATCAGAAACTTCAGCAAATAATGATTATCAAATGCCACAATAACAATTGCAAGCAGTTACAATTTAGTGTATAAATAATCAAGCAATAAAAGACGTATGAAATGCTGCAACGCAACAATAAACGATGAAAGGTGAAATGCCGATGAAAGCGGCAACTGCGCCAACCAACAGTAGCAACGACAAGCATTTCGTATGTGGAACCAGTAATAAAAATTGTCAATTCTGGTTGTTGTTTCTGAGCATCTGTTGTTGCTGCTGCTGCTGCTACTATTACCGCTGACGCTGTCGCTTTCATCGCTTTGTTGCTGCTGCTGCTGCTACTATTACCGCTGACGCTGTCGCTTTCATCGCTGCCATCGAATTGGCTGGCTGGCTGTCGTTGCTAATGCGCGAATCCATAGCTCATGCCATATTTTGACATAAATTGACAGGTTGTTGACATCTTGATTGTTTCTTATTTGATACTGTTGTATGCTCTGATGTAAGTACAACTTACGTTGGTTGACTCTTGCTGCGGCAGCTTGGCTGAACGCGAGATTACTGTGTGATAAATTATGTATCAATAAAATAAATAATATTGAATTAATTTTTCAACACAATCAAACAGACAGCGAGTCATGGATATTGTTGGTAACGACAGCAACAACCAAAAACAATAACAACGAGACAAGGAATTGCAATTAACCGGCAGTGAAATTGAGTGCGGTACATCGGTGGATGTTTATTGCAAAAGTAGTGTGCAGCATGAACGTGTTTCTGTTGAAATATATATTTGATTGCTTTTATTACAATGGGCGACAAAAAATTTCCAAATTAGGGCTGCAACCCGATTTTGATCCGAACAGGTACTTTTACCGAACCGCCGCTTTTTCGAGCTTCGAACCGAATCATGAACGGAAGCGTTTTTATTTTTAAATGCCAAAACCGAACCCATCCAAAAAATGGTTCGGTTCGCTCATAATGAGTATCCACTAAAGCATTTTTATTGCAAGAAATAAATATATTTTATAAAAACATTGTCTAATTTTCAATTCCGATAAGGAAGAACAGACACATCCTTTGTTTCAACCGGCGATGTCGATATCGCCGGCATACGCCAGCAGTTGCACGCTCCTCAAAAGGATTTCGCCTGAGCGGGTTAGAGCGCAGTTAGTCAACGACGTAGCGTAAACGTAGGTTGATGTACGTAGCAGCATATCAAATTTACTGTTGATAGAGAGAGAGAGAGAGAGAAGCAACGTCACCGCCATACGGTGGTGAGTTTTCCTTAACACGCGAATCCCATAAGGTAGATCGTGTCTACATCAACATCCGTCTACGCTACATCGTTGACTGTTTGTTTCTGGTCTATGCTGGATTTTCCGGGTCTAAAGCCAGGTGAGCCTTGGTCGGCCACACCATACGCTCGATAAAACCATGCACCCTATTCCTAGTCATATTGTGGACAAAAGCCATTGGCAGAAAATTCTTGTTCACTTTTACTATGGAAGCTTATGTAAACCAGCACTGCAGTTACGTATATACCTATCGAATGCTCACGAGTGGGAAGTATGAATGATATTTATCTTTATTTCGCGTACTACAAAGCTAAAAAATGTTTATAAGGTGGCCTCAAATTAAATAAAAATACAAATTCACAAACAGTTTTAAATAGTGCAAGTCTCGTTGAGAAGTTTTGTAGTACCGTCTTTTCATTTTTATTTGTTCACTTCGAAAGACGCCTTTTACGCTGCAGTGTACACAATTTGCCATTACACAAGTACAGATACTTTGTGTCCAATTCCTTTTCGTTGGTCAGTGCAACTTCATTTCAAATGATGCAAGTGGCATAAGTAGTACTTTATGTCATAATAAATGTCATCGGCTTGACTGCGACCAACTATGTACGAGTTTCAAGTGAAGTTTGACAATACATATGTACATATGTACGAGTACATCTTGCAAACATCTACTTGTAGTCAATTGGAGGGCAAGTGAGTGTAAGATATAAACACTATGTTACTATGTACAAATATAGATAAACCTGTTAAACGAACTCTTATTTATTTGCGTCGTTTGGCTTCACATTCTATTTGACACATCACTTTCGTATAAAACTGCAGCTTCATATTTATGGTATATGTATTTTATCTATATAAACTAAAAGCGTAAAAGTGACTGTATATACTAACATGAACATGAACAAGTCTCACAAAAAAGTTACGCCCTCCTTCCCAAGGAAATCACAACATTTCTCCACCATATCAAAAGTAACGGATATCATGGCCTTTCCCACGTGGTATTCAGAATCTCTGATCCAATATGGTTGGTTCATAGGACATGCTCGCCAGGATTATAGTAAACTATAATATTTATTTTTCCGTTATTATAAAAATTAACCGCGAAAGCATTGCTGTGGAGTAGACTGCAAGCTTTACTGTGGCTACGGCTGGGTTCGTGACGGAAACGGCAGATAAATCAGCAGTACATAGTGATACACAGGTCCGAGGAACCGTAACTGGATACCCAGGTCCCTTAGAGAACCAACTGGTCCGGTTCTTACAAGAACCGAAAAACTGTTCTAGCGGAACTGAAACTATTCCAAAAAACCTAAAAATTGTTCCGAAAGAACGGAAACTCGATTCCAAATAGAAACCGAAAAACGGTTCTGAGAGAACCGAAACTCGACTCCAAAAGAAACGCAAGACGGTTCCGAAAGAACTGAAGCTAGAATCCAAAAGAATCAAAAAACCGTTTTTTAAGAACTGAAGCTAGGTTTCAAAAGAACCGAAAAATGGTTTCGGAAGAACCAGAAAGTTATCTCAGAATAACCGAAAAAATAACTGAAAATCCATTCGAAATAAATCAAAAATGTGTTCGCAAATCAACCTCAAAGCGCAAAAAAATTATGGTTTTGCTATAAAGTCTAAATATGAAGACCTACATCAATTGCGTTGTTATTGAAGCTATCGACTTGAAATTCAGTCAGTTTACATAATTGCAACTTTTATGTTTTGCTAGTTTTCTTCCTCACCTTTCATCATGTTTTAAAATGGAAGCAATACCTTTTTTTAATGAAATACTAGTGTGGAAAACGCGAATTTAAATTTAATTACATGATATGATAGGATATTTATCTAAACTTTTTTAATACAAATGTAAACGTAAGGATTGAATGAAATATACACATGTACTTATTTATTTTCCTGACTTTATAAAAAAAAAATATAAAAAAAATTAACTTTTTTAAAAACTATTAAAATTCTGGTTTAGCTATTCCGTTAGGGCGTATTTCGGTTTCCACTTTTTGAGAGCCAGTTTTTAAATACTCGGAACTGCACATCACTAGTAGGTACATAGTGCAGAGAATCCATCAAACGTCGGCATTGCATCCGGAAAGGCAGGGGTTTCACCACATGGCTCCAATAGAGAAAGGCGACAAATGACAATTAAATTTAATATCGAAGATACTACTGCAATGGAAAGCCAGTGCCATTTCCCATAGGATACAGTAGTCGCTCCTTACACGCAGAAAAGCGTAATGCAACTAAAAATTTAAAGAAATATGCCAATTTCAAGAGCACACTTGAGGGCGTGGTGGAAGACCGATCATCCTCGTCAAAACGACAGTCATCGGTGTAAGAGTAATAATCGGCATCTGAGAAATTTCGGATACACATTCCCATGCTACACTATCCAAGCCTAACTATCATGAGATTGTTAGGGAGAGGAATCTCATATGAGTGGAAAGCTATTCTACCTCAAAAACAAGAAGGAAGGAGCATCGAAAAAACATTTCGACGCTTGTATTCTTCAAGAACAGAGTATATCTTAACTCTAACGGGCCATTGTGCGAGTAACGGCTTGGAATACCGCGCTTCCTAATAAAATCTGTAGGAAGCTTAAACAGTTTCTCTCGCGTGGTACATAGTTTTTGGTCTTGACTACTCAAAATAGTTCACGAAGATGGAGCTTTATGGATGGACGGATGGTAACACAACGGGACTTCAACTTAAGCTGTAGTACGTCACTCCTTGATTGGAGCAGCCTTACCTATGCCAGACCTTCCTTACTGGTTCTTTATCGGAAACTTTTTCATGGCAGAAGGGCATTGCTTAATTAATCATTTGCTTTCATTGACAAGAGACGTACGGTGGGAAACCATGTATCATCGGCATACACTTACAACAACCGCCACAGTAACCTAGAGGACCAAATCACTGTTCCAGTACGCCAAACAGATCTTCATTATTTCCAGCCGTGGCTGCAGAGCAAAGAGGAAAAAATGCGCTAAGAAAAAATTGACGTTTAAAACTGAATACTATATCTATGACAGTTTGACATTCTAATTCAATTATAGACTTTTCCAAGACAGACAGCAAAAGTGGTCACAGAGTGGCTAACTATGGCAGAGGCAACAGCAGGTTTACCAACTTGAAAATTGTGATAGACAAAAAAAAAGAGCTATCCGCTTCATTGATATGAGCGCTGCTATAACTGACTTGCTGCTATGATAGCTTAGATGATGGTGCGGATGATGGCTCGAATGATGGCTCTCAAACGCGTCTCAAATGCGCTTCAAAGCTGCACTGTTGCAAAGGCTCAATGGCAAAAGTAAACTTGATGTGCGATTGAGTGATGTTGTGAATACCAAGATATAGCCAGTGTAAGCCGCAATGAATGGCAAGAAAAAGTTAAGCGCAGAACACGAAATGAAATGAAGAAAGACAAATCGTTAGTCCAGCGCTGATAGTAGAAAAGATAGACATTTCACTAACTGCTAAAGAGTTGAGAGTATTGGTCGTTACAGCAGACGATTGGTTGGCGATTTTTTATTTATTTATTTTTGCTTTGCATGCCTTTTTTGCGTTGACTGTTCGATTGATTGGCTAGCCGGCTGTGGCGCTGTCTAATTGCAATATATGTATATATATTAGGGTAGTCCGAAATTGCATGTGAATGTGTGTAAAGTCGGAATTTTAGTTCTCTCACCCCTAGGATTGTTCTACACCGAAAAAAATATACCTCTATTTTTTTATTTTTAAATTAAAAAAATAATTAGAGGTCGCTCAAAGCCCTCAAAGTTTTCCATGTATATCATATGGGAAAAAACAACTTTTCGTAGAAATGACACAGACTTTTTGAAAATCAATATTTTTCAATCGGACAACTCACTTCTCTTCAGGAGATTCCCAATTGTTTATTTAACCCTAGGGGTGAGAGCATTAAAATTCTTACTATAATTTTTTTTTTTACCACCCTAATATACGTAGATACATATGTTTATATGCGTTTATGTATAGATACACATCCTTCCATACGTATGTATGTATGTACATATCTTTATACAGATATGGGGTGTTCACAACGGTGTCGTAAGTGTCGTGTATTTGCATGTCGTAAACTTTAAATGCCTAAAAAATATATTAAGAGGGTTTGCAAAGTACCTTCAAAGTCATATTATGAATTTTCGCAGTGTTAAAATATAGTTGGTTGTGGTCTTAAGTTCTCTAAACATTTATTTTAGCTTTTAAAGTTTACGACATATAACAATACCAAACTTACGACGCCTTTGTGAATCCCCCAATAGTGTCTAAGAGTGAATTGCATCGGTATTAAGCTTAACGAGGCATTGCCAATTGTAGGGACAACTGCAATAAAAACAAATATGTAGCTTAGAACCGCATTCATAACTTACTTTTGCTAGCCACAGATACGTCTTCATATACTCGTTAAAATGTGTTATACCTGCATAAATTTATGTACATCTAGTATATGTATGTAAGTATATCTAAATAAGCCGTCATTCCATCTACATATATGCGTTTCGCGAGTGCACCTCCGTGTAATTGAGATTAAAAATAAAGCGTTGCCGCTTAAGCAGCATTAAAATCATTTCATGCCTCAAAAGCTGACTGAGCAGCAGTGTGGCAGATCGTGATTGCTTAGCTGCTACAAACTCGGCACTGTTTGCCCCTCTCGTCTTGACCTGCCTGAGTATCTGGCTACTTAACCAGCTGAGCACCCCATTGAATGACTGAGTGACCAAGTGAGTAACGCATATAAAAGTGCTATGTTTGTATGAATGCATCTGTTAGTAAGTATGTATATGGAAATATTTCTATGAGCATAAGTAATACTTATAAGCACCCCAATTGGCTGCGGTGTAGCTGAAGTATTGTAGTTTTGACAGTCCAGTCAGTTTGACAGCTCGGCGATAAAGACAAGCAGGAAATTGAATTAAATTGAAACACTCTGGTCACACATATGAAGGTTTTTACTAACTACATATGTATATATATATATGTACACAAGTATAGGTGTTGGAATTTAGCTACTTGTAGAGATAAAGAACACTACGAAATGAACTGCATATATGTGTTACTTAGTTACGTTCCAAAATTTAATATGAAGGTAAAAAAATGGAAATAGTCCGCGATCAAATTTGAAAATATGGAAAAATTCTCACATTTCTCCAGTTATTTTAGGTCAATCACTTTGTCTTGTTATTGATCTGCACGCTAGGATTGCCTATCAGTAGCTCTACGTGCTCAGGTAGCATCAGACCGACCTTCGCACGATCGTGAAATCGATAGAGAGAGCTTTCGTAAGCGGAATGGAACAGCGCAAGATAAACCAGGGTTTGCTACAAGGTGTGATGGAGAGCCTACTTTGATTGCCTATGCGGGTAACGTTGCGCTTTGAGGCATCATCAAGTTTTTGGATGTGCTTTACGATCTGATCGAGTACTGCTTGAACCAGGTAAATAAGGGGTCTGCGAACAATTGACTCCTTGTAAGACGAAACTCGTCTTGTTCATGGGAAGGCATAAATAACAAATTCCACTCTTTCCTTAATTGTAAGTGTTCACCTGACGCTTTCCGATAGAGTAAATTCGGCTGGATTATAGACCGAAAGCTGTCATGAAAGTCTAAAATCAAGCTTAGAACTGCAAGGGGAAATTGTTAAGAGAAAGAGCTCTTGTCCTTTTTGTAATTTTCTAGCTCTCTGATTTCACCAGAGAAGGGTTAGCTTGACAAACGTTGTAGCCGACTAGGATCTCTGTCACTTTGACTCTTAAGGACATGCATGGTATTCAATCGCAGTCAGGGGCAATTCGGCGCCTGCAAGGCCGATGATCTGGACGCCCGAAAATCTTAAAGGCTTGGAATTTTGTTTCCTTACAAGGCAAAGTACTATGCGGGTAGACAGGCACTAATGAGTTTTTTCGCGATTTACATGCCCTCTAGGAATCCTAAAATGAGAGGTAATAGTTGGAAGGGGACACCGGTCAAAACTTAACGGCTGCTGATTTTCGCGACTTCGCCTAGGAGGTAAATAAATACCTACTCTTATGGCAAGTAGCAATCAGGGCCTTGATCTCAAGTACGGTACATTCGAAGCTAGTAGGGTTGCGTCAAACATCTCTTTGGTTTCGTTTGATTTTTCCTAGTTCGACGCACGTCGGTACTAGAACTGCGCTTCAGATAAGTTGGCCAGGAAACGCAATCTCGGTGCAGTCTCACCAAGAAAAAACAGACTGCGAGTACTTTTGGCTGCAAGCGGATTGTAGTTGGAGCCTGTGGATTGTAGGTGGAGATCATGTGACACAGTACAATTTTCCAGGCTTAGATGGACGGACCGGGATCTGCTTGCACTCACAAAGATGCAACTCTCACATCTAGTTGGGAGTATCACTCTCATAGCTACTTAGAAGATCAGTATTATCGACACTTTCTCCTAATCTTCCCAGCTAATGCGAAGTAGAACAAAAACTTCGTGCTGCTGGCATAAGCAGTTTATATCGATATCTTCGGTCTGAGAACCAGGAACATAAGCGCAGCAAGAAGATACAAATCTTGCCAAAAGTTACTACTTTGGGCTCGGTAGGCAATTAAAAATCTGCCCACGCTTTTATATGGCACAGAAACATGGACTACGTCGACCAAAGATGAGAAGTCCTTGGGAGCTTTCAAGAGAGCTATTCTACGCAAAATCTATTGAGGCTGTGGCTAAAGGGTTCCGAAGAATATAGAATGACGAACTGTACATCCAGTTTAATGAAATGCTCATTGTTAAGCGCATAAAAATTCAATGACAACGCTGGCTTGGGCATGTTGTACGCCTGGATAACGAGGCGCCGGATGACATATCCTTCAACTCAGCACCCGTGGATGGACAACGTGAGAAAGGACTTCCAGTAATAAAATTGAAGGTCTAAGTGCAGAAAGACCGGTCCGGGAAGTGCAACTGGCGCCACCTCGTAAATGAGACGGGCAATTGGCGAAGCGCTTTGATCGCGGACCAAATGGACGAACGGTTGTTGAGCCAAACAATAAGAAAAATGCGAGTCTGCGCTTTTTAAATAGCCTCTAGTCTATTCTTACCCAGCATAACCCACTGTGTGAAGACTATTCTTTTGTTGCCAGAAAGTGATTTTTAGGTGCCATTGGGATTCAGGTTAGCAGCACGTTTTTCGCTTTTCGACATCAGATTAAAAGCCCGTCATCTTTCCTAAAATCTCACTTGGTTTTGAAAGGCTCGGAGGGTACTGGTAATAATTTTTGTTCTTTAATTTGTAGTATTTTTTAAGTGACAGACCCAAGCCAGCTACTGGTGGATAGAAGCTGCTGTCAGGGTTCACGGTTCTAAATGGGCTANAATTTAAACCAAAGTGTAGGGCGGGACGGGATTCGATTTGGAAGATTACCGAGCGCAGTATTATTTAAAATTGTATATTTGAAACTGAATCTCAATGTTTAATTTGTCGGTGTTTTGTGATTTATGCAACAATTGCTAAAATACCATTTTCGTCTTATTTTTTTAGGTATGTTGTTTTTAATGAATATACATTTTTGGGATTTTAGTAAACTAGGACTGAGTATTTCATGTTAAAGTAAAACGATGCTAACTAAATTTTTTTTTTAGCAATTTATTAATTTCATTAGACCCACAAACTCGTTATCCGATATTATTCGATAAAGTTTGTATCTCAGTTTATTTGCCACTCTTCTTAGA
>NW_016168335.1:16973-19498 GCF_001687245.7 Rhagoletis zephyria | reverse complement strand
AGCGAAGATCGAAAATCGAATGCAGCTCATAATAAGGGCCATAGTTTTATGTGAAAAAGGAAGAACGACGCAGGCGAAAATTTGGAATAAAAAATCGCGCGATAGAAAACCTTCGGCCGCGCTTGTGGATTATAACCCTCACAACATAGAGTTCTCCTTTCTGTGTTTCTAAAGAAAAGGGGCAGAACACCTTTTGCAGATAACACCTTTTTACGAAGGCGGCCTTCGACCGCGCTTAGGGATTATAACCCTCACTACGTAGAAAGAAAAGGGGCTGAACAACTTTTGCAGAGAACACCTTTCTGCGTAGGCGGCCTTCGGACGCGCTTAGGGATTATAACCCTCACTACGTAGAAAGAAAAGGGGCTGAACACTTTTTGCAGAGAACATATAACATTAATACAGTTGTTTTATTGCACTGCTGGCAGTTGTACTTAAACCTAAATATATAAAATTATACGCCAAATCGAAGGTATTTTTATGGTCTTTCCGATAAACATATTTGTTAACATAGTTAATTACCTATTTTTTTACGAAAACATACATTTTTATAAAAAAATTGCCGTAATTTCGTTTTTTTTACTTTTTCTCAAAATATGTTTACATTATATACATAGATATACATATTGAATGAAAGGTCCTTTAATTACCTTTCCAACTGTGTCCATATTTAGAGAATCGGTTCAATAGCTTTCAAAATATAAGCTTTTGAAAATGTTGGAAATTCCAAATTTAGCCCCCCTAGCGCCGCCCCTGTCAATTTTCACCAAAAAAAAAAATTATCATTGACCTCAGCAGAGAGGGGTCCACGTCCACCTTTTCTTTTTTCTCTAGCTCAAGGGTGGGTATGTGTAGGGTTTGTATTTGTGTTACTGTCGTTTATTGTACTGTGTTAATTTCAACTTTGTAATTTAAAAAAATTTTATATTTAAGTGATTTTGTAGTTCAAACATCAAAGAGAAAATTAGCTTACTTCAAATATTTTTCTTGAGCTGTAAACAACATAATTTCATTTGGAATTTTAAATTAAACCTTTTTTTTAAATAAATTTATATATTGTTAACTACAATTGGCGATCCTGCCAGGAGCTATTACGTACTGCAAGCAAGAAATCAGCAACAAAAATATTTAACTAGGAGTTACCCGTGTGCTAACAGGATTATCGTATCAGCGTGTGAAATTCCATCCTATTGTTTTACTGGTGCAAGGAGTTGAACTGTTGAAACTGCAACAAAACTCATGTCCTCATCACCGCCCTACGATAAGTGAATTATGAACATTAAGAACCTGCTATTGTGACAAGACATAGTCCAACTTCTTTCCGACCTCGCCGACTCCCCAACAGCTAGGAGAATTCCCACAATTACCATCACAGCTTGGTATTGCACTACCCCACATCATTATTATCACTATCAGCCGAAGATGTANATACATATTGAATGAAAGGTCCTTTAATTACCTTTCCAACTGTGTCCATATTTAGAGAATCGGTTCAATAGCTTTCAAAATATAAGCTTTTGAAAATGTTGGAAATTCCAAATTTAGCCCCCCTAGCGCCGCCCCTGTCAATTTTCACCAAAAAAAAAAATTATCATTGACCTCAGCAGAGAGGGGTCCACGTCCACCTTTTCTTTTTTCTCTAGCTCAAGGGTGGGTATGTGTAGGGTTTGTATTTGTGTTACTGTCGTTTATTGTACTGTGTTAATTTCAACTTTGTAATTTAAAAAAATTTTATATTTAAGTGATTTTGTAGTTCAAACATCAAAGAGAAAATTAGCTTACTTCAAATATTTTTCTTGAGCTGTAAACAACATAATTTCATTTGGAATTTTAAATTAAACCTTTTTTTTAAATAAATTTATATATTGTTAACTACAATTGGCGATCCTGCCAGGAGCTATTACGTACTGCAAGCAAGAAATCAGCAACAAAAATATTTAACTAGGAGTTACCCGTGTGCTAACAGGATTATCGTATCAGCGTGTGAAATTCCATCCTATTGTTTTACTGGTGCAAGGAGTTGAACTGTTGAAACTGCAACAAAACTCATGTCCTCATCACCGCCCTACGATAAGTGAATTATGAACATTAAGAACCTGCTATTGTGACAAGACATAGTCCAACTTCTTTCCGACCTCGCCGACTCCCCAACAGCTAGGAGAATTCCCACAATTACCATCACAGCTTGGTATTGCACTACCCCACATCATTATTATCACTATCAGCCGAAGATGTAAAAGCATTTGAGTAGCGAAAGTGACGGTAACAACTGGCACGGTAACCAAAGGAACATACAAAGCAGCCGCAGCAATAAGCAACGTCCGGTCCCTGTTAATAGCAGCAATTTTAGTACACAGTGGTGAGCTGTATCGTTTTGTCTAATATTTTTGAAAATTATTTTCCCCTTTAAATTAGATATATATAATATATTTTCATTGTACCGTATATTTAAACTTGTTTCGGATAAATTGTAAACACTCCTTATAGAGATTATTTTAAGTTATCATAATGTTTCGTTCACCCCC
>NW_016168335.1:10134-16378 GCF_001687245.7 Rhagoletis zephyria | reverse complement strand
ATTTTTTGTTTGAGTAAACTTTGTATTAGGTGGTGCGGATAGTTGTTGTTAGTGAGAATTCTGTTTATTCTGTTAATGTTTGTGTCTCTAAATTGTGCGTGGCTTATTGTTAGTATTTTATGGACTAGCTTTTTTGCGGTGTTCACTTTATATTTTAAGGGTTGCGAAGACATGAAATTAATTATGCGACCGGATCTGGGTTTCGAATACCAGTCAAGTAGTATGGAGTCGTTTTTCTTATGAATCATGACGTCTAGGAATGGGATGCGGGAATTCGTTTCTGATTCCATTAGTGAATTGTAGCTTAGGATGGTATTCGTTGAATGTTTTTAAAATTATATCCACGTCGTTTCTTCTTACAATAGCAAAAATGTCGTCCACATATTTAACCATAAATTTAATGTCAATGTTAAGGTGTTTCTTTAGCTCCATCACGGTATTGTCCAATAAATTGTCCATAACTATGTCTGCAATCGTTGGCGTCCGCTACTTTTGTTCAGCAACATTTCTTGGGTTGCCATCATCGACATCCCCACCCCCGTGAACTGACCCGGTTGGGGAGGCTTCACCACCGTCTGCATTCGCCTCGACATCAAGAACTGCCAATTTCGAAACAGGCCTACGATAAGTACCGCTGCTTGTAGCGATGTGAGCGGACCGAGCAACGCCGTCTTGGCCGTAGTGTAGTTCCAAGACTCTTCCTCTCTTCCACTGCGACCTTGGAGTTTCAGCTTCACAGATTAAAACCAGGCACCCTGGCTGGAGTGGCTTTACTGGCAAACACCATTTTGTCCGTCGTGTTAAGTCGGGCAAATATTCCCGTATCCACCGTTGCCACATGCCATTCTTGAGATTCTGGACCACTCGCCACTGCTTGCGTAGACACATCAGACGTGGCTCGAAAGGAGCAGGCGTCTGCGTCGAGTTGGGACATCCAAGCAAAAAGTGGTTAGGAGTCAGTGGCTCCGGTTCCTCTGGTGTTACAGGTAGGCGTGTCAAGGGCCTGGCGTTGATCATGTTCTCAGCCTCAATTAGAAAACTCTGCAACGTTTCGAGGCGTGGTGATTGTTCGCGCAACATCATCCGTAGCGCTGTCTTCACGGATTGGACCAGCCTTTCCCATGCACCACCTTCGCTTGGATTTGCTGGCGTATTAAAATTCCAACGGATGCCCAACGAGGTCAAGCCTGAAATCCAAGAAGAATTGTCCAAAAACGAACACTCACCCTTAAGCTCTTTCTCAATGCCCACACAGTTGGTGCCATTGTCACTCCTTATCAACACGGGCACTCCTCTTCTATTCATGAAGTTCCTTAGGCATACCAGGCACGCATCGCTCGATAGGTCAGTCGCCACTTCGAGATGGATAGCACGCACAGTGAGGCAAGTAAATAGTGCGACCCACCTCTTCTCTCGTTGCCGTCGAATGGTGACGTTAATTGGCCCGAAGAAATCTAGTCCGGTATAAGAAAAGGGCCTGATGTAAGGTGTTAACAGATCCGCTGGTAAATTGCCCATCTGCGGCTGTTGAGGCTTGGCACGTCTAAAGCGACACGCTTGGCATCGTGACTGTATACTATTTAATAGTCTTCGGAGCGCAGGAATCCAAAACCTTTGCCGGATTTCACTCATCACTGTTGCAACGTTGATGTGCAGGAATTTTGCATGATAATTTTCAGCAAGCAAGCGCGTGGCCCGATGCGTAGTCGGCAACAGTATTGGTTGTCTGGCTTCGATTGATAGGCACGTAGCCCCGGTAATCCTTCCGCCTACTCGCAGCAGACCATCCGGGCCGATGAAAGGACTCAGCATCTTTACCGTACTGCTTGCCGAAACTGTTTCCTTTTGCCTTATGTCAGCAAGTTCATCTGCAAATGCATCTTCTTGCAAAAATCTGCAGAGACGTATTTCCGCCTGGCGCTCTTCATCAGTGGTCAGCTCACCATTTAGCAACGGTTTGTTTTGAGTGCTTCTCAGTAAGTTATGAACAAAACGATATATCCAAGCCACAGTCCGCTTTAGCCCTGAATAATTTGAAAATCGATTACAATTCGGGATTATGCTACAAACCTGCCGCGCGATCAACATTGTGTGCTTGCTGCGTAGCTCTTCCCCGCTGCTATCCTTAACGTTGACTATTAATGATTCATTGGGCCATGAACTTTCATCTTCTAGTAAAAAATCTGGACCATTTTTCCATCGTCCGTCTACCATATATTTCGCTGGGAACCTTGCGCGAGTTGCTTCATCGGCTGGGTTCAGAGTACCCGGACACCATCGCCAGTCTGCAATGTTGCTGTTCTCCAAAATTTCTGCCACTCTGTTGCCTACATACTGCTTGTATCGTCGATGATCCGCTCTTATCCATCGTATAACCGTGTGCGAATCGGCCCAAAAATAAAAACTATTGATCACTTTGCTATGACTTTGTAAAATGGTTTCTTTTAACCGCGATGCCATGACCGCAGCTTGCAGCTCAAGCTTCGGAACGGTATGATAGCGCGTAGGAGTGCAACTTGATTTCGCCATAACAAAGCTGAGTGTGACCTTACCATCATTTACCATTCGCCAGTAAGCAANACTGAGTGTGACCTTACCGTCAATTACCATTCGCCAGTACGCAACAGCCGCCATCGCCTCTTCACTTGCATCCGAGAAAATATGCAAATCCACGGGGATGCTTTCAAAGTTATGCAGATAACAACGCTGAATCTGGAATTGCTCCAACTTTGGCAACTCGTGCATCCACATCTTCCACTTCAAATAAAGTCGATCAGGTAGCGGGTGGTCCCATTCCACGCCAGCTTTCCACACCTCCTGCATCAACACTTTTGAGCTAATCATAAAATTGCACAGGAAATCAACGGGTCGAAAATCGNCTGGTCCCATTCCACGCCAGCTTTCCACACCTCCTGCATCAACACTTTTGAGCTAATCATAAAATTGCACAGGAAACCAAACGGGTCGAAAATCGGCATATTTAGGCTTAGCATCTCTCTTTTAGTCGGTTTTCTAGCACACATAATTATTTCCTCTGGCACTTTATTTAATTTCAAAATGTAAATAAAAACATCAGTTTTTGACAGCCAGTGCATTCCTAATATTCTCTCTGTCAATGCATACCTTGCAGTCGTTGCTGGCGGCGATGCCACATGCTACTTTTAATTTTTCGGAGTTAGAGATGATATTGCGCAGCTCGAATTCCCCTTTGCGATGAATGNCTCTCTGTCAATGCATACCTTGCAGTCGTTGCTGGCGGCGATGCCACATGCTACTTTTAATTTTTCGGAGTTAGAGATGATATTGCGCAGCTCGAATAACTTGCGGCACCACGATAAGAGCTTCTTGTTCCGATTGGAAACAATCAACGTAGTCATCCACGTAGTGTCTTTCGATAATGGCGTGCACGGCGCGAGGACATTCTGTAACAAAGTTCTTCGCGTTGACATTTTTGACGTATTGTAGGCGAACATATAGACCCAAAGATCATTCGCTCCATCCTAAAGGTTTCCACCTGTTTAGATGGATCTCCGTCCCTCCAGAGAAATCGCTGACTGTCCCTGTCTTCTGCGGTAATTATAATTTGGTGGAACATCTCCTTAATGTCTCCGCAGACTGCGATTGGAGCTTGCCTAAATTTTAATAGTATAGAAATTAATGAGTTGTTGATATCTGGTCCTGAGAGCAGAGCTTTGTTCAATGACATATTTTGAACTTCTGCTGCTGCGTCGAAAACGAGGCGTATTCCCTTTTTATTTGGATTCCTAACCCCAAAATGTGGTAAATAAAAGGTTTTATTAGTTACTTGCGAAGCTTCGGCAGATGATAATTTCCTCGGATAGCCTTTTTTCAAATAGTCACTGATTTTGGCGCGATACTCGGTGGCGAAGACTTCGTCCTTGGACATTTTCCTCTCAACATTCTTTAATCGATTTAGAGCCATATGGTAACTATTAGGAAACGGGGGCACGTCCTCCCGCCACAAAAGGCCAGTCTCATAACGACCGCCAACTCGTTTCGTTTTTGCTTCCAAAATAGACAGTGCGCGCTCATCAGCTTTGGGTATCAATTTCTTAGCATCTGCCTTGATGCCAAAGGACTCTACGTCGAAGTAACTTTGCATCATCGCATGTAGTTTGTATGTGGGGTCTTCGCTCTCGGGAAACGTTCTATAATGCAGTGCGCGAAATGAATGCGATGACGGCATTTCATTAGTTGAACCGTAAATCATCCATCCTAACCTTGGCTGCGATTGGTCCGGCTTCACAAGGCTGCAGTGGAGTTTCCATTGGCACCGTCTGGAAAGCACGATTAAGACTTAAAATTACCTCTGGCTTAACATCTGTGTAGTTTGGAATTTGTACACCCAAAAGATGTGAATTCTTACCCGATTTAGTTAACTCACCAATATGGCAACTCTCAATTGGTAATGATAAATTTGTCGATGTGAAAACGTTTGACAACTCGTACTTTTCGGAGTCGATTTCACTCGCTCCGTTTTTTGCGTATTTCTTTGTTCGTTCAACCACTGCAGCTCCAATATTTCTGCTTTGCCACGAATTCCAAGTTTTAAGGCAAGATCGCGGTCAATCATCGATACATTTGCTCCATCATCGACGAATGCGTACGTGGATATAACATTATCTCGCCCATACAATTTGACTGGCAAAATTTGAAAGAGCACTTTATCGGAGCTGCAGTCGGCAAGGCAATTTCGGTGTTCGGTCTGTTGCGGTGTAGTCGGATCTGCCACAATTGAGACGGGTGATGGNGTTCGTTCAACCACTGCAGCTCCAATATTTCTGCTTTGCCACGAATTCCAAGTTTTAAGGCAAGATCGCGGTCAATCATCGATACATTTGCTCCATCATCGACGAATGCGTACGTGGATATAACATTATCTCGCCCATACAATTTGACTGGCAAAATTTGAAAGAGCACTTTATCGGAGCTGCAGTCGGCAAGGCAATTTCGGTGTTCGGTCTGTTGCGGTGTAGTCGGATTTGCCACAATTGAGACGGGTGATGAGTTCACCCTTGATTCGCGTCGTCCGGAAGACGCATCAGCAAAATCTGCGTGGAGCAATTGATGGTGTACTCTTTGACACTCGTTTGTTCTACAATGCTTACGGGAAAGGCATTGCTGCACGCGATGACCTTTTTTGAGCCACGAGAAACAGAGTTTTAAGGCTTTAAATTTTTTCCACCGATCCTCACTGGTCATCTGCAAAAAAGATTGGCAATTACTCAAGGTTTTGCAATTGCCTTTGCAATTGAGACAATTTTCTTGCACAACACTGGCGCATGCGTAGCGGCGGTTATTAGGTGAGTCATTATTTCTGATTTGCTGTTGTCTGCGCACTACAGGATTATGTGGCAGTGTGTCAGTTACCATGTTAGCCAGACGACGTAGTGTGCATAGCCAGTTGCTGAAGTCTACAATTGTTGGAGGTCGCTCCAATTGCAAACACTTTTCTGCCCACATCATTTGTCGTGCTGTTGGTAGTTTTGCTACTAATTCGCTTATTAGTGTTGGGTTAGACAAGTGATGAAAACCATCCACGTTTTGCAAAAACGTCGCCATGTTTGTCATCTTGTTGGCGAAGTTGACGAGCGACTCGAGGTGGCCGTCTACTAACAGCGGGATGGATCGAACTTTCTCGATTTGGCTTTTAATCAATTGCTCTGGTCTTCCAAAGGCTTCGCGCAATATCTCGATGATCGTAGTAACATTGGAAGAGTTTCCCAAGAGCGACACTACCGTTTCTCTTGCTCGACCTTGCAATGCGTCGCGCAAGCGCATTATATTATGTAGGTTAGAATAATCAAATTCGGCGGTTGTGCTCTCGAATGCCTCTATAAACGTCTGCCAGTCTTCCGGCGAACCTGAAAATATAGGAAGTGGGTATATTTTCCTAGCACGTACCATATTATTCTGGCTTTCATATTTGAAGTGTGGTAGTACGCGCTGGGGCTGTGCGTGAGTCTGTGCCATATACGGTGGCGCCGATTCAGACTGCGACGTTGGTAGCGAACCTTGCATAAACGATGGTGCTGACTGCGGCGCGGTGAGCGGTAGCTGAGAGGTTGAAAACGTAGATGGAGTGGGACCTAGAGGTGTCGGTGACGGCTGTACTATTGGCGGAGCAAGCGGCAGGGAGGCTTGCGACTGCGGCGGCATTGACTGAAGTGCAGTTGGCTCTCGCGGCAACATATCCGATGACGGCGGTTGTGCCGGCTTCGAA